>NW_006800409.1:282568-286355 GCF_000485575.1 Poecilia formosa
GGGGAGAAACAACTTATCATTTACCAGAAACCGTTTATCTGCCATCATTGGAAGCCTTTTCCTCAGAGATGCGGCGGAAAACTTTCTCTTTCCTCGTTGACCGATCTAGTTCGTTCTGTACTCGTTCATCAGCGAGTAAGCGGAGGAAAAACATTACCTCATCATGGGACCAGGTAACAGCAGAATATTGAGGGGAATTCATCGCAAATTAAAAAAAATAATAATAAAAATATTAAAAAGAGCACTCTTTACAAAATACAGTAAGAACAGTTTAGTGAAAGCCAGTTAGACCCGATCAACAAAACAACCAACGGCTGACTCGAAACCAATCAGCTGCTGAATTCTAAGCAGCCCTGCTTGGCCGGCCCGATTGGAACCACAGCTCTTGTGGTACCAAGGAGCCGGGTGGAACCGGGTCGGAAGTTCTAATGGAAACACGGTCGGCCCTACTTTGAACCCGTTCCGTTCCCTTCTGTGCCGGACCCTGCAGTGCGAAAAGGGCTTTAGAGAACTGGAAAGTTTTGTATGAAGAAAACTATATTGATAAAGCTTTTGAACTACTTCTCAAAAATAGCTAAGATAAAAACTGTCCAACTGTGCTTTTTAGATACAGGTAAAAACACAAAGATAAGTCATGGATTACTAAATTATTACAAAATGCATGTTAGAAAAAAGAATAACTTGTATAAACAATTTATAAAATATAGGACTTTCGAAGCAGAGCAAAAATATAAGACCTATAAAAATAAATTAGCTATTATGAGAAAATGTAAGAAGGACTATTATTCTAGGGCTGCACAGTGGCACAGTTGGTGGAGCTGTTGCCTTGCAGCAAGAAGGGGTCGATTCCCAGCCCGGGGTCTTTCTGCATGGAGTTTGCATGTTCTCCCTGTGCATGGTGGGTTTTCTCCAGCTTCCTCCCATAGTCCAAAAACATGACTGTCAGGTTAATTGGCCTCTCCAAATTGTGCGTGCGTGCGTGCGTGCATGCGTGCGTGCGTGCGTGCGTGCGTGCGTGCGGTTGTTTGTCCTGTCTCTCTGTGTTGCCCTGCCACAGACTGAGATAGTGAATGAATTTAATGAATGTTTTGTAAATGTGGGGCCGAAGTTAGCAGAACAAATAAATGACTCAAATCTACAGGATGGGGACACTGTGAAAAATTATAGAATAAGAAATACATGATCTATGTACCTGAAACCTGTAGACAAAATAGAAGCTAGGGAAACAGTTAACCATTGAAGAATAAAAAAAAAATCAATGGACAGGAATGAAATTAACATGTCACTTATTAAAAAGATAATTGATGATACTGCAGACCCCACTGACTTATATCTGCAACTTGTCATTCATAGCTGGAGCATTTCCAAATACAATGAAAATTGCAAAGGTTATTCCTATATTTAAATCTGGCAATAAGCATTGGGCATTATAGGCCTGTGCCAATTTTTTTTAAATATTAGAAAAAGTGTTTAGTAAACGGTTGGACAATTTTATTGAACAACATAACATTCTGACAGACTGTTATGGGCTTCTGCAGGGGTCAATGTTGGGCCCCAAATTATTTGATTTGTATGTAAATGATGTGTTCAAAGTATCAGACCTACTGAAATACATTATATTTGCAGATACTAGTATCTAGTACTAATATACTGGTATTTTCTGTACTGGAGAAAACATCCAAGAACTCCAAGGTGGTTACTACAGAAATGAAAACGACTAAAAAATTGGCTCCAAAACAAAAAAGTTATTACTAAATTTAGATAAAACTAAATTCATAATATTTGAAACTGCAAAAAACAAGAAAAATAATGCAATCAAAATAACTATTAACTGTTGATTTAGAATGAGTCAGGATGAGTTTGGGTGTCATATGATAAATTAAGCTGGAAACCGCAGACCTGCCAAGTAAAATCAAAACTAGCCAAAAGTGTTGGTCTTGAGGGGAATAAGATTTGTTCTGTATTACAAATCTTTAATTTTGCATATTACACTTATTGTACCACATTTGAACTGGGATGAGAGCGATCACAGGTCTGAAGAGGAAAGTTAACTGGCCTGCTGGGGGGGGATCTCAAATGGGCAAACGAGTTGAACCAGTTCTTTAACCGGTTTGCTCGATGCAGCAGGTACAAAAACATTATCAAAAAATATGTTGAAGTTTGCCACCAATGTTTCGTCTCACACTGTAGGTTGTCATCTCTAATAGTTTTACATTGACCCAGAGAGGAGACGAATAGTAAGCAACTATTCAGCAGCATGCATCAAGTGATTGAAAATCACTTGCTGATGACAGCTGTCGGAGCTGTCAAAAAGGAAATTCTCCTGCCCTAAGATGTTGGAGTAGGAGAATTTCCTTTTTGACAGCTGAAGGAGGAACAGCTTATCCTGCTCTCTCTCTCCTTACTGATAACTTTGCCTGTGAGTTATTTTTAAAGTCACAGTTTTTATAGTTATATTTCATTATCCACATCATAACTGGATTACTGCAAACCTAAGGACTGTGGAACTTTCCTACTTTTATTTTTATCTTACTTTTCTTAACCTCTAAGTTGAACCAGGGCAAAATGCCTCCGTCCGACGCCAGGGACATTAGCAGTATTATACAACGACTTCAGTCTATAGAAATGAAGATTCAATGGCTGGAGGTGAACTCTGAGATAAATGCTACCCGTGGAAATGAAACAACTCTTCCTCAAATCAACGGAGAGGTCGTATGAATCAATGTGGCCGGCTCTGAGCCGAAACCCACCTTCAACTTCAACACCTGCTCCACCAAAGAAAAATAAACAAGCAGCTGGAACCAAAACGGCTCCACCAACCCCGCTCCCATGGACAAAGCAACCAGCCCAAGCCTCAAAACATTCTGACTCCGTGGGAATCCCACTGAAAAACAGATTTTCTGCACTCCAGTCTGAGCCTCTGAGTGAAAACCCACCTTCAAACATCAACAATGAGGCAAAACCATCACATCCACCCCACACTTTGTCTCCGAAGGACAAAGTGACCACCAGGAAAACGAAAGATATGCCAAGAGTGCTTATTGTTGGAGATGAAGCAGTAAATGGGATCAGCCATGTTTACAATGCCAAGAAAACGAGAGTGATTTCTTTTCTTGGTGACACTGTATCTGATTTGACTCGCAAAGTGCTCTCACTAACCGCTGATCAGCCAAACATGGAGACTTTAGCTGTGCATGTTGGAGCCAATGATCTGGCAAAGTAAAAATCTGAGATTCTGAAAAAGGACTTTAATATTCTTCTGAACACTATGGGAAAATTAAAAATGAAGTTATTTCTCAGTGGTCCAATTCCATCACCTCAATGGGGAGATGAAAAACTTTCCAGGCTGTTCATGATAAACAAATGGCTGATTAAAACCTGCTCTGCCAGCTCAGTGACCTTCATCGATAACCTCTGGGTCTATTGGCAGCGCTTTCACCTCTTTGGAAGAGGAGGACGCAATCTTAACAAACATGGGATAAAGCTACTCACTGCAAACATTTTTCATTTTATCAACAAGGACAACAATGTGATCATCGCTTCAGAAGAAAGGCTCAAGGATGTCTGACTAGGATGGAAGTTCTTTATCCGTTAACCCAAGTGGACAAACAGCTACTGTCACAAAACGTTTTTTCACAGAAAACACAGCAGGAACATTTCATCAAATCTACTCTTCTTCCTCGCCCTTAAGCTGTAATGATGTAGATAAATTGGTAAATGATTTTCAGTCTAAACTTTCAGATATTGATTACATTGCCCCCATTAAAGTGAAGGTTGTGTCTGGTAG
>NW_006800409.1:301534-303980 GCF_000485575.1 Poecilia formosa
CCTTTAAATCTCGACTAAAACCCACCTGTTTAGAGTTGTATTTGAAACATAATCAATTCCAAATTTAACGATGGCACTTGACTAAATGTAATGTTTTGATTGTTGATTCTATGTTGCATGACTTTGTGTTTTTCTGTTTATGATGTAAAGCACTTTGAAATGCCTTGCTGCTGAAATGTGCTATACAAATAAAATTTGATTGATTTGATTTGGAAAGTAGTGAAGACATTTTTTACTATTGTAAAGAAAAAAACTGTGGAAATGGAAATTAACTCGCTATAGAACCACAATTAAATACATTTCCTGAAATGATCCAGATCCTTGTTCTTGTGCTTTTTTTAAATCACACTTGAGTAAGGCAGTCTTCTATTTGTTGCATCTTCCTTTAGGGCTCCAGATCTTCTTTAGAAGGCTCTCGGCCAGTAGGACAAGTAGACAAACACATCCTGCTTCTGGTGCATGGAGTGGGAAATGCAGGTACAATGTTGTAAATGATAAGGTCAGGGTTTCCCCCAGTAAACTTGCTAAGCCCTGTGGTCAGGGTGCCGAGGTGGTCCACCGTGTTTTTGTATTAAAAGATGTTAGGTCGACAGAATATAAAAATATTACTGGGTAATTGTATGTTACAGGAAAACATCGCCATTGAAATGCTGTTTAAACCCACAACTTTTCTTAAAAGCAACAAATTAAAAAAAATGCAATTAAATTGAATATCAATTATTTGCACTTCTGTTTAATCCAAATTAAGTCACAAGGCCCTTCAGGGCTGATGCTATGAGTTTAATCTTTGAGTTTGAGCTCTGTTTGTTCACATATTCAAATTAGTAAACTGGAATTATAACTTATTGCTTTTTAGGTTGGTCAATAAAAACTATTCCTCATCTCCCAGATTTCACTAAATCTAACACAGAAGTTGGTAGAAATGCTGATGTTTTTAGCAGCAAGAGGGGCCCCTAAGTCAAAGTCAAACCAGAAAACTACTAAAAATAATAATGAAATAATATTAAACCAGTGTGATGTGTGACTACGAGGCGAGCGCGAAAGCTGTGGGTGCAGTGGGTTTTAAACTCTTACCTTTAGAGTTCTCCAAAGAAACATAATTCCTCACAGGGGAATTATGTAAATTATGTAAATATCCATGCAGGTCAGCCTGTTTCCAATTTGAAGGGAGTGAAGGGAGGCGCGTGTGCTGAGGTAATCTTCAGCAGTGTTCGCTCTCCTGGCTTTACATTCATCTTCTATAAACCTGTCTTTTAGGAATAAATCTGCTCCCCCACAGAAACGCTCAGAGCAACAGAGACACTTGCAATCTGGCTTTACAACAAAAAAACGATTTTTTTTTCTGGCTTAGCCTAGCAGGGGGCCTAGTAAAGCATGGCGGGCTGCCAGGCTTATGATACACTAGGGGAAACCCTGTAAGGTAGAGATTGTGTAAAAGATTAATTGTTTCATCAGAGAACTGTTGGAGCCATTTGTCAACTGTGAGGTCTCTAGGTTTATATGGATGTATGTTTTCAATTGTAATTAATTTTTTTATCTCTTGTGTAGGTCCAGAAATCACAGATGAACTGGTCAAGGTGCTTCGGAAGCGCCTGGATGAAACCACCTTGGACATCATAACAGTTATGCTTGTTAGGAACTGCAAGCTAACTCCTGCTGATGTGGAGGTAGTCTGCCTTTTCTGTGTCTTAGTATTTCTATTACACAACAAACATTTAACATTATTTTAAATGCAACATCTGTTTTGCACAGAGGCAATCAAAGAATTAATTCAATATTTCCAAATATTATCTGGTTATAGTTTATCCAGCCATCAGGATCTCCTCCCACTGGAATTATGACCTTCAATCTTCCAACGTATTGCCTTCCCTGGCTGCCCACACTGGCTCACTACCTCAGACAGAACCTGCTTATCTTCCTGCATATACCCAAGTACACTGACAGCATTACTGTACACCATTTCAAGGTACACTGCACCATGTAAAATTGTGTGCCCCAACTCCTCTCCTATTTTCTGGACTGTCCATAACAGAAAGAACAAAGAGCATGAAGGGTTAGAAGATTAGTAAGGACAGGCAATATGACTCTTTAATGCAAAAAAGTGAATCCTCAAAATGAATAAAGAGGTTATCTTGCAGCACTGCAGATCTTTTTTAACAAGTCATACTTTTCAAAATATAATGAAGTGGGCAAAAAAAGGAAATTGTTATAAAAAGTTACAGTGTAAATGACAAATGCCTGTCTTAAAAATAATTTAATCTACACTCACTGGCCACTTTATTAGGTACACCTGCACAACTGTTGAATCAGCCAATCACTTGGCAGTAACTCCATGCATTTAGGCATGAAGACCTGGCCAAGATGATCTGCTGCAGTTCAAAGGTAGCATGAGAATGGAGAAGAAAGGTGATTTAAATGACTTTGAACGTGGGATGGTTGTTGGTGC
>NW_006800409.1:304380-307228 GCF_000485575.1 Poecilia formosa
CCATTAGTACCAATTGAGCAGTGTGTCAATGCCACAGCCTACCTGATTGTTGCTGACCATGCCCATCCCTTTATGACCACAGTGTATCCATCTTCTGATGGATACTTCCATAGGATAATGCACCATGTCATAAAGCGCCAATCGTCTCAGACTGGTTTCTTGAACACGACAATGAGTTCACTGAACTCAAATGGCCTCCAAAGTCATCAGATCTCAATCCAAAAGAGAATCTTTGGGATGTGGTGGAACAACAGATTCACATCATGGATGTGCAGCCGACAAATCTTGAGCAACTGTGGAATGTTATGTTAATATGGACCAGACTCTCTGAGGAATATTTCCAGTACCTTGTTGAATCTATGCCACGAAGGATTAAGGCAGTTCTCGGGGTACCTAATAAAGTGGCCGGTGAGTGTATGTAGTTGTGCTAAGAGTCTGTTTTGGGATTGAGCAATTAACTCAGAAATCTGAGTACATGCATACATGTCTATAAGCTTTCACTGCGTTGCAAAGGCATTTTTGGGTGAACCTTGAAGGTTGTAATTTTTTTACTTTTTTCTGTTTTCAGCATTACTTTCATTTGAGCACTGACTTGGCTGACTCTGATATCTACCTCTACAATAAGCCTGGAGGCCAGGGAACCGGAGGCAAAGGTAACAACACTCTAAGTCTTAACATACAGCATCATCATGAGCATAGCTTGTTTCTTTCTCTGTATTATCCAAAGTCTAAAAAACTTTGGATAATACAGATAGTAAAAATTTAAATAAATAAATAAACAAAAAAACTAAATAATAAAAAAATAAATAAAAATAAAAAACTGTGGTCTAAGAGCATTTACCAGAAGAAACATTAACACAGTGGTGTTAATAATATGGTTGGTTAGTATGTGGGGTCTCATTTTATATTTCAGAACTGCAAATAGCAGCAGACCATATCCAGCCTGCTTTTTGCTTAGGGATGGTGGGGCCAGATGGCATTTTTGAGATGTGTAATGGGAACAAAGCATGTGGGACACATGCCTTTGAGTGAACTCCAGTGAACATAATTATTTGACTTTTTTCTTCTGCCGTTAATGTCAGATAAGTGTGGTACATACAATCTTGCTGTTCACTGGAATATGAAGTTCCATCAGTTGGATGAAATAAGTCTCTGCTGGGTTGTTTCCCCACCCTTATGAAAAATAGTCTAAGTATGTAAAATGTTAGCATACTTGAAGCCAGATTAATAATTCAGTATACTTTAAGTTTGTTAAGGATTATTTAACTTGAAACATGTTATTGTGGAACAACTAATTTTGTGCTTAATGTATTTTAATTGTAATGGAATTGTAGAAAATCACAATTTGAAGTGTGCTAAGTTTACACTTTTTTGGAACAACTAAAAGTATACTTTTTATATTTAAAGTGTAAAGATTTTTATGTAAAATAAATGTGCTTAATTAGTATATCTTAAGTTTACTATTTTTATGAATGAATTACATTTAAAATATATTTAGAATGTTTTCAAAATATATGAGCATTATCCACTCTCTGGCTACTTTATTAGGTACACCTGTAAAACTGCTAATTTACGCAACTGTTGAATCAGCCAATCACTTGGCAGCAACTCCATGCATTTAGGCATGTAGACATGGCCAAGATGATCTGCTGCAGTTCAAACTGAGCATCAGAATGGAGAAGAAATGTGATTTAAATGACTTTGAACGTGGCATGGTTGTTGGTGCCAGACGGACTGAATTGAGTATTTCAGAAACTGCTGATCTACTGGGATTTTCACGCACAATTATCTCTCGGGTTTATAGAGATGGTTGTGAAAACTAATCCACAAAGCCAGGAATGTCATTGGAGTGGAGCTAGACTCTGTCAGAGAGAAGGGTCCCTGTCCAAGATGCAGGTCATCTTTCACAACAAATCTCATCTACTTCATGATGTGGTGCCTGGATACAGGAGCACCTTCAGCCAGAGACTCATTTTATCAAAGTGAACCACAGAGCAACAGAAAATCATTTCTACCTGTAGCCATTAAACTATACAATAACTAACTTAAATCTACTTTTCTCTGCACTCATTTATAGGTTGTTTATAGATCAACATATATGCATGCATATTTATGTATTTATATTCAGTCATATTGAATTACTTGCATCACTCTTATATTTAATAAATTTTATCTCTTATGGTTTTATTTGCATTATTAATATTTAACATATTGGGTGGAGTAGCCTGTCAACTAATAAGCAATTTCCCCTTGGGGATCAATAAAGTACATTTTATTCTATTCTTATACTATTCCATAAACAGTCCAATTCTATTCCTGAAATATATTTTTATATTTGATTGTGCATAAATTATACATCTTTATTAATAAATGAATTAATGATGCCATTTTTTGTCTTGTCTTTCAGGCATTGCCTGCATTGCTCTTTCATTTGTAGATGCTCAAGGTTGCCCCTTTAGGGTTGCAGCTCATGACTGTTCCTCTATTCTAAAACATGAGACCTGCTCCATCCCTCTTCACCCAGAACATTTTGAGGAGCTGACAACTGTGATTAAAGCAGAAGCCATCAACATAAACCAAAGTTCAGGTAATATACACACAGATTGGCTTGTGTTAGGATAGAGCTCTGGGACGATGTTTTAGCCACTGTTCCAGTTTGGGGGTGACTGCCCCGAGGGCCCCGATGACCACAGGCACCACTGTGGTCTTCACCTTCCAGGCCTTCTCCAGTTCCTCTCTGAGGCCCTGGTATTTCTCCAGTTTCTCCTGCTCCTTTTTCCTGATGTTCACTTGGTATTGCTATATCCACCACAACGGCGAGATATATATATATATATATATATATATA
>NW_006800409.1:307847-309835 GCF_000485575.1 Poecilia formosa
CGGGGACCCACATGACTCTATATAGTCACCCAGTGCTCAGTCCCTCAACCTTCTCGTGAGAAGCAAGGATTCCAAGGGACCTAGCACTCTGGTGGGCATCCAGGATTCATAGAACTGTAGTTATTGTAGTAACTTTTGTTCTGTTTCATCCCTACTGACCACCAGAGGCGGTGCTTTAAGCACTGGATGACGTATGCCAACAAGGTTACGAGGAATCTGCAACATCCAAGGGACAAACCACTACATCACTCACCCTAATGTGATGTAAAGGTATGCTGCTCCAGAATTCCTTGAAGGGGATGGGGCGCAGCCACATTCATCCTGTAAACCCGAGCAAAGGTACTAGGTGATATCCAGGAGGCTGCACGGCATACAACGTCCAACAGCAACCCAGTCATGGCAGCAAACGAAGTTGACTGCCCCTCGTAGAATGGCACTTCACTCCCGCCGGCAGTGGCTGGTCCTGCAAGGCATAAGCCTTGGTGATCAAATCCATAACCCAGTATGCAAGTCGCTGTTAAGAAAGTCCCTGACATTTCCGTGAACCCACGAAGCAAACAAAAAGGCTGTTTGTCTTTCGGAAAGATGCCATGGCATTGATATATGCCTCAAGAGCACGAACAGGCCACATTGGTTCAAAGGAGTCTCCGGAGTCAAACCGGGTAAGATGGAGCAGCTGGGTACTGCCTGCTGCCAATGACACCTTAGGAATGAATGCCACATCAGGCCACAGTGAAACACCTGAGCCATCAGGATTCCACCGGCAGCAGGGCTCAGCTATCAGGGCTCAGCAACGCGTGTGTACAATTCTCCCAGACGCTTTGTGAAAACCATCGCCAAAACGAACGCCGTCTTAAGTGAGACTCTCCCAGTCGGTCCCTCCTATTTCCCAAGGTCTCAAATGGGAGGGACCAAAAAGTCTCAAGCACCAGGGAAAGGTCCCATGCCGGTGCCACAGGGTAGTTGGGTGGGTGCAAATGCAGAGCACCTCTCAAAACAGTACAACATCCTTGTCTCGGCCCACCGAACAACCATTCAGCCCAACATGCCTACAGGAAATAGCAGCCAGATACACTTCCAAGGTAGATGGAGATCATCCCCAATCCTGTAATGCCTGCAGGAAAGTCAGTATGTCAAAGTCTGAATACTGCACTGGGTCCTGCCCTTTATCACGGCACAAGGTCGCATAGTCAGCTCATGTGGACGGCGCCCATGATTTAGCCATTGTACATCCTACAATGGCTAATACATGAGCATTAGCCATTGTAGGATGGCCCCTCCAGTCCTACAAAGTCCTATAATGTCCACTGCGCAAACTGAGCTCATGCAGTAGAGGAAACTAAGTCCTCTCTGGCCAGAAGGGGCCCACCAACAGAACCCTGTGCCCCTCCTGACAAACCCTCAGGAAAGTCTGAAAAAGTACACTGAATGGTGGAAAGGCATTAAGGAGGGTCCAGGGCTAGTTGTGTGCTAGCGCATTGTGACCCAGAGGGCTGGTGTCGTCCAAGGAGAACCAAAGGGGATAGTGAACTATGTCCCTTGAGGCAAAGACCTGCCAAAGACCTTACAGATGCACTCCACCACTTCTGCATGAAGTTCCACTCTCCTGGAAGCGGCTTCTGATGGGACAGAAAATCTGCTGGTATGTTCTGTGACTGTGGGATATAGGCTGCCCTGAGGCTGGCTGAGTATGCAGCTGTCCAGATCCAAAGCCATTGAGTTGACAGTTTCCTTGACCTGTTCCCTCCCCCCGGTGGTGGATGTGAAAAACCACAGTGGTGTTGTCTGACCTCACCATCACATGCTTGCCCTGCAAGTGCAGAAGAAAGCTCTGAAGAGCCAGAAGCGCAGCCCTTAATTCCAGGATATTGATGTGTTCCCTGCTCTGCCGCTGGGACCATGTCCCCTGTGCCATTTGACCCTGCCAGGATGCATCCGTAAATACAACCTTTCGTCAACATGAAAAGGAACAGAGCAGCAGTGTTGTG
>NW_006800409.1:310931-331642 GCF_000485575.1 Poecilia formosa
CGTAGATCGTCATACACTTTGTTATTAACAGTTGTATGGCATCCTGACTTAGCGGTTAAGTGAGTTTTACACGGGCGTGTGTTGTAGCTGACTCCAGCTGCAGCCAGACCCTGCTTTAAATACACTTTGAAACCATGACAACACATGTATATCTATATAGTTATCATTGAAAACAATTTAATGACTTATGTTCGTCATAACTTGCTGCGTATGGTGAACTGACAACTCCTCTGATGGTCGGACTTCTTAATGAACATGCGCAGGCATGGTACTCATTGCATGTTTGCTATTTTGACAGCATATGGTAACCTGATAGAACAACGGCTCTCAGTGAGTGACACTCCAGTCCTATCTAATAAGTAAAGAGCCGTGGAGAAGAATCGACTGTTTCTGAATGTCACCTCACTATATTGTAGACTTTTGGACATAGCGTTGTCCCATATATGCGACAAGTCAGTCAACACCTCCGCACAATAATTCAGGCAGTGAGTGACTTTTTTTCATCACAAATTCTTATGTGTCTCTGCAGCTAGCTTTACTAACATCACATTAACGGAGCTTACCTTCTTTGAGCTACTTTTCTAAGTGACGAAAAAAGTCAGACGTTGTCCCCACCGTCTGTGAAAGCAAAGCAATGTTGAGTTAGCTGTAGCCATCGGATTTCTTACTATTTTTGCAGCACTATTATATTACTGACGATTAGACAAACATTTTCTGCCGC
The DNA here is from genome assembly GCF_000485575.1 of Poecilia formosa. Classification (NCBI taxonomy): domain Eukaryota; kingdom Metazoa; phylum Chordata; class Actinopteri; order Cyprinodontiformes; family Poeciliidae; genus Poecilia; species Poecilia formosa. The sequence goes on from NW_006800409.1 coordinate 311,653, forward strand.
TGAGAGAAAACCACTGCGCATGTCCTGGAGCGCCGCGCGCGAGTGAAAGGTGGGGAGGGGATGAGGGGAGTAACAGAAACGCGTAGTTGCTTGGATTTTAATCGGTGCGTTTTGCATCCACTGAAAATAAAGATGTTAACAAATAAACTGGACAGTATGCTGTACGTTTAGTGATATTTTCACAGTTGCGGTCTCGACTGGTCTTGAAATAAAATGCCGAGTCCTCAGAGACTGAGACAAGACCGAGACCAAATGCGGGCGAGTACGAGATGAGACCGAGACCATCGAGAAATGGTCTTAAGACCGTTCTCGAGATCAAGACCAACTTTGAGTACTACAACACTGCAGAGCAGGACCTCTGTTGTCTTGAACAACCTTATGCTCCACTGAGACAGAGACTGAAGACACTGAGGCCCCGCTCAAAGTCTTCTGAGACGAGTGTTCCATGTGGGGTCCAGATTCAAGCTATTCAACCACATCTGGAGGGGCCTCAATGACAGCAATCCCAAGGGCACTGCTGTCACTGCTGTCGTATGCTCACAGCTGACGGATGCAGCTGTGAGCATACCCAAAAGTTACCAAAAGATACCGCACAAGAGGCAGCACCATGCCACGCCTGAATACTGGGAGCATGCTCAATATACTGTTGACCTGCTGGGTTGACGGGCAAGCAGGCATTCAGATGGAATTCATGGAAATACCCAGAAATATTGTCTTCTATGAGGGAGTCAGACTGCTTTTCTCCATGTTCACCTGCAAGCCCAAGCATCCCACACGATGAAGCACTAACTGGTCCCGTGTCACTGCACAAATGAGCCAGTCGTCCAGATACAGGAGGATCTTCAATCATTGTGCCTGCAGAGGAGAGAGGGCCACTGCGATACATCGGATGAACATCCTGGAAGACAGCGAAAGTCTGAACGGGAGGACCCTGAACTGGAAGTGCCTCCCTTGAAAAGCAAAATAAAGAAACCGTCAATGAGATGCAGAGATTGGAACATGAAAATAAGCTTCCCTGAGGTCTATGGACCAATCACCCAGGGAATGTGCCTGCAAAACTTCCGTAGTGGTCAGCATACGAAAAGGCATGACCTTCAAGTACACATTCAGGCCCCTGAGGTCCAAGACTAGACGTACACCCCTGGTCTTCTTCTTCGGAACCAGAAAATACAGGGAATTAAAGCCCTCTGGATCCAGCAGGGCGTCCACAGGCACTATTGCTCCCTGGACTAGCAACGTGCAGATTTCTTGGTTCAGTGCCCGTTCCTTCACTGAGTCGCAGATACACACATAAGCAACCAGTTTCACACAACCACACACCTGTACTCAACACACCTGCGTGTTGAGTACATCGAGAACACCAGCAGGTCACAGGTGACTTTGTTGTCATTAGCACTCGACCTGCGCTTGTACAAGAATGATCATTCAGTGCTTAAAGCACCACCTCTGGCAGTCAGAAGGGATGAAATGGAACCACCACATTTTCAAATAACGCATGTCAGTGTTGCCATTTCCATCGAGTTAATTATGTACATACGCAACAAGGAAAGAGAAACAAGAAGGGAAATAGAGGGCACCTTCAGGAAAAAATAAAATATACGTAAATATGAATAAATAGAGATAAAAAAAAGTAAACAAATACTAAATGTAGCTAATCTGCTATAGAGGGAAAGTTAGTTTGTCTTGAAAGCAGTTGTAGTGGATTCCAAGTGAGTGTAAAATACTCAGAAGAGCCACGCAATGTCATCCTAATTTTCTCAAGTTTAAGAAAATAGAGAATATCTCTAAGCCAGTGTAAAAACAAAGGGGGTAGAGTTGTTTTCCATTTGAATATTACTACTCTCTCAGCAATGATGGTCATAAAAGCCAGAGCACTTCCCTGAGATGGAGTAAAGGGGGGCCTTCCAGAAAAAAACTCAAGCAAAGCACTCGGGGGATTCGGGTCAATTTTCCTCCCAACCACATTCAACGTAGCAGAAAAAAATCTCCATCCAAAAGGTATTGAATCGGGGGCACAGCCAAAACTTATTGATATTTTCAGGGCACTGTTGGCATCTGGCTCATGCTGAAGAGACAGAACTATACATTTTAGAGAAGACAGGATTTGGTATAATACACACTATTTACCAGTTTGCACTGAGTAAGACAGTGCCTAGCATAAATTGAGGACTTGCATATCGCGCCAAAATACATCACTAGAGCTCATCTGATAAGTTCCCCCCAATATCCTGCTCCCAAAGACTCCTAATCAAGTTTAAAGATCTCAAACGCACAGAGGCGATAAATTATACAGAATCGAAATGGAGCCTTTTAGCCTGGTAGTGGACAAAAGTAGGGAGTCCAGATCAAAGTCTATCTGCAGATGAGGGAAACTGGGGAAATTACTACGAATGAAGCTTCAAATTTGTAGATATCTAAAAAAAAAGTGATGCAATGGAAGAGCAAATCTATCATTATCAATGAATAAGTTCTTAAAGGTCCGTATGCCAATATTAAACCAAGTTGTAAAGGCTTTGTCCACAAGGGAGGGAGTAAAGATATGATTTACTGCAATAGGTGTATGAGGAGATAAAGCCTGTACAGCTGCCACTTTGAACAAAAACAATCAAAGAGCAATGTGCATGCTCAAATTGCACATTGCTCTTTGATTGAGCAATGTGCAATTTGCTCAATCAAATTGCAAATTGATTGAGCAATTTGCAATTTGCTCAATCAATTTGCAAATTGCAAATTGCAAATTTGCAATTTGCAATTGCAAATTGCAAATTGATGTTGGAATTGTATCCAGATCTTAAGAGAAGTTTTATATATATTATTTTTTGTATATGCAATGGTGGAAGATTGAATTGATAAATATAGCAGGGCCATAAGAGAAACAAGTTTTACAGAATTTATCTCCATAACTAACCAGTCGTTGGGAGAGGGGGCTCCACAATTAAGCCAGGCTTTAAAATCTCTAATAGCCCAATAGTAGTACCTGAAATTGGGTAAGGCCATCCACCCAAGTGATTTAAGTCCTTGTAAGTATTGCCCAGACAGCCTCGGAGTCTTCCCTTTCCAAACAAAGTCAGAAATAAGACCATCTAACTCCTTAAAGAAGGAATTAGTAAGGATGATTGGAACACATTGAAATAAATATAAAAAACACGGAAGAACATTAATTTTGAAGCAGTTAATGCAGGCTACCCTTTGGTAGCCTGTTTCCCATCAGTGTCACTGATGGGAAACAGTTTAGGTAGTTCACTCTTACCTAAATTTAGTTTGTATCCAGATAACTGGCCAAAGTTTGAGAGCAAACGCTGAACAATAGAAATAGATATTTGGAGGTCGGAAACACACTGAAGTAAATTGTCAGCATAAAGTGAGACTTTAGCTTCAAGACCATATCTTTGTATGCCTACAATGTTTGGGTTAGAACGGAGCGTAGTAGCAAGCAATTCAATGGCCATCACGAGTAGAAGAGGACTCAATGGGCACCCCTGTCTCATTGAGCGATAAAGGGAGGAATATTTTGATCGAGTGTTATTGGTCATGACTGACGCCTGTGAATTAGAGTAAAGCAGTTTTATCCATGAAAAAAAAGTGTCACTGAGACCAAATTTTTTTAACAACATAAAATAAATATTTCCACTCAACTTGGTCAAATGCCTTTTCAGCATCAAGAGAGATCAAGGCTTCCTGAGTATTTGTAGATGGCGAGTTGTAAATCATTTTTAAAAGTCGCCTAATGTTAAAGAAAGAGTATCAGAGGATAAGAGGATAAATCCAATCTGGTCTGGGTGAATTATAGTGGGTAGGACCGCTTCAAGACGCATAGCAAGAACTTTGGACAGAAGTTTCAAATCTACATTTTTTTAAATGTAGATTATGAGGTGGTAGGATGAACAGGTAAGAGGATCTTTATCTTTTTTCACAAGAAGGGAGATGGTGACCTGACCAAGAGTCTGGGGAAAAATCCCCAAGGCAAAGGCTTCATTGCACACATTTAATAATAACGGTGACAGTTTATCCCAAAATCTTTTGTAGAACTTTGAGGTATACCTGCCAGGGCCTCCCTGGAGAGACTGCATTTGCTGCATTAAGTTCCAATGGCGTTATGGGTTTCCCCAGGTTAGTACAGTGAGCTGTTCAATCGTACGAATTTCCAAATTAGCAAAGAAATTGTCAAGTTCTGCAACTGAGGGTGTAAATTCAAATGAATAAATGATTTATAAAATTCCTCAAAAGTGAGGTTGATTTGAAGTGGGTCCATTGTCATGGCTGTGTCTGTTTGAACCTGAGGAACTTGCCTTGAGGCCGATGTCTGTCGAAGTTGATGTGCCAGTAGTTTGCTGGCTTTATCACCATGTTCAAGAAAGTGTGCACTCAATTGTAGCATGGCTTCTGTAGCATGGTGGGTCATGAGTATATCAAATTCAGACTACAATAATAGGCGTTCTTTATAAATATTTGGGGAACTAAAGGTTGCATACATACTATCAAGCTGTGAGATTTTCTGTCTAAGTTTATACAATTTTTCATTTCTTAATTTTTTCTCATAACAAATATAAGAGATTATTTCTCCTCCTGACAAAAACTTTCAGTGATTCCCAGAATAAAGCAGCAGACACCCGTGGGGTTCTATTAATAGACAAAAAGAAATCTATCTGTTTTGAAATATAATTTGTGAAGCTGCTCACTGAGAGAAGACATGTGTTTAGCCACCATGGAGGGCGTTCAGGCAACAGTTGGTTTAGTTTAATATCATTTAGAAGCAGAGCATGATCAGAAATAGTTATAGCATTATACCTACAACGTAATAATAATGACAGCAGTCTACTGTCGATTAGAAAAAGGTCAATAAAAGTAAATGTGTGATGCACAGATCAGTCAAAGGATTAAGAAAATGCCATGTGTCTGGCACATGGTACAAATCCTGCAAAAAGGATTGAATAGTTTTGGCTGCTGGAAAGGGTGTGACTGGTTTAGAAGAGGAAAAATCTAAGTTAGGGTCGAGCCAGAAGTTAAAGTCCCCACCTATTATTAAGTAGAGCGTTGTTAGATCTGGCAAACAGGGGAACGCCTCATCATCACAGTTGGGTGCGCAAATGCTAGCTAGCACTACAGGTTGACCCTGAACTGTCCCAGTAACAATGACGTCCTCAGCCCCTCCTCAGTTTCAAATGCTTCAGATTTTTTTTAGATGAGTTTCCTGTAAAAAAAAAAAGAACTTTTGCTCCTAGCTAGTGAAGGTGTAGCACTTTGCTGCATTTGACAGGGTATTGAGCCCTTTACAATTAAAATTGACAAACTGAAGATCCCTCCTATCAAAGATGAAGACATAGCGAAATGTTAAATAACTTAAAAGTGTACCAAGCAATCTGAGCCTGAGCCAAATGAAGCGAGTGGGAAAGAAAGCATGAAACAGTTGGAGGTGTTCTAACATAAAAAACACAACAAACATGAAGAACATAGGAAATGCACTAAACTAATTGCAAAAGCATCCCCCCAAATGGAATGTGTGAAGCCCACCACAAAAAATGAAAAAAAAAAAAAAAACCCAGAGCCTGACCTTCAAAGGTCCTTGGAGAAGTCTGGGCGAAATAAAAAGCAGGCCCCTCCTTGTGGAATGTAACTAGTGATAAAACAATAAGATGCATCTTAACAATACTACAGAAAAAGACACCTATTGAGAAAAAAGAAAAATTAAATAAATTAAAAATAAATAAAACATAAATGAATAAAATAAAATAACAGATGATTAAAAACAGAAAAAAGAAAATAAAAAAATTAAAAACATATAAAATTTTATTTATTTAAAATTATCGATGGTAATTTTAAAAAAGACAAATAAATGGGAAATAGAAGTCATCAAAGAGTTACCATGTATTGAAAAAAAGAAGTATGCCTACCCCTCTTCTAACTTTTTAAAGATGCAGTAGCATTATGTAGAACCTCTGGGGATACAGATCCTAGAAACATTATGGAGTCAATTTTTAAACAGAGACCAGGGCCACCACATTTTTCTGATTCTTCTCTACGAAGTCAATGGCACAGGAAGCTGCTTCGAACCATTGAACCTGTCCATTTGGCAAAGTTATCCATAATACGGCTGAGTAGAAAAGGGCAAACTAAACACCCAGGCGGGAATGGAGCACTTTCTTGACTTTAATAAAGGCAGCCCGCTTTTTTGCAACAGCAGTGGAAAAAATTTTGATCATTTTCCCATTCTTTGTTTTAAAGCTTTACTGCATTTAGCTGCATGTTAATTGGCATAAACATCAAAATATACTATGTTTTTAGCTTATGAATGATCGAAAATAAAATTACAAGAGTTACAAATATCGTATTTTCCGGACTATAAGCCGCTACTTTTTTTCTAAGCTTCGAACCAGTGCAGCTTATATGGGGATTTTTCTTCAACCACCAGGGGGCTCTTTAGCAGGAAGTGAATCATTGGAAGTCAAAATTGGAAATTAAAGAAGAAAGCGCCCATTAAAACGGAATTAGATTTTAATAGGGAATTGAAATTTGAGAATGTTGTTAATCAGTTAAATAGCACTGAGGGGGAAAAAGAAGATTTTTTGTTTTTTAAATAATACTGGGATCATTATGAGGATTTGAGTTATAGACATTAGGATTCAATAGATGGCAGTAGTGCAACAATAATGTATGCAAGCTGCCGTTGAAATCTAAAGAAGCAGAAGAAGAAATCGCCCATTTTCATTTAGCACATGCTAGTAGCAAACACGAAGGAGATTTTTCTCTTTAAACTCATACGCCCTCATAATCAGTTCAGTTAAATCTAAACTTGGCATCTTTTTCTTTTTCAACCGTAATAAATGTGATATTCAATTGATCTGTTATGACTCAATTGTTGGGTGTCTGTCCCTCTTTGCTGCGTGCTGCATCGTTGTGGAAAACCTGGAGCGGCAGAGATATCTGCGGCTTATATTCTGGTGCGGCTAATAGTCCGGAAAATACCGTATATCTAAAATTTAACATGGCATTGTTACAACTTTAACCTCTGAATTCCCACACTTTATGAACAAAGAATAGTTTCTCTACCATTAACTTTGACTGGACTCACTTTACACTCATGCTCTGAGCTACTTTATGAATCAACAAGCAACATGCACCGTATATTATTCAAACAAAAGCAAAATATAACACCTGGAGTTAGTAAGACATCACGGTTTTCTAATCACCTAACCCTGCAGGACTTCCCCTTCTAACCCTTGGGTGTTAGAACTCTCAACTATTAGAAAAATGCTGTGTAGAAACGTAACACAGTGGCATCTACTGGTGAAATAAGAGGTTAACATCTTACAGAGTAGCTATGGTGTGTTTTCACTGTGTACTACTTTGAAGAAGAATAAAACAGGATTTAGCAATGACAACCGAAGCGCTGCCATTACCATCCAGATTGTGTCTGAGGCAAACAGGAAAGTCCGCCCCAAAACCAACCCGGAAGCAACTCCCCCCAAACAAAGGTTCTGCTTTGCAACTACTGCCAACCTCCCAACCTCAGGAAAGCACTAAATGCAGGCAGATTAATATGCCGAAATGCAAACAAAACATAATTTGTTCATTTTTGTAAAATAAAAATAGAACAAATTGTATATGAAAATATTTCAAAATCATAAAACAACCAAAATAATGTGGTGACATTTTTAGGTGCACCACACAGAGCAAGGACCTAACTTGGCAACAGAGCCACTGAATCGGGTTCGAATGACACGCAGAAAGCCACAGGCCTCTTTAAACTTTCTTCTGGAATTTTCTACTTAGGTTTATAATACTCATATTTTTTTGCTTTAAAGTATTTCTGTTTGATTTCTTTCAGCAGCCCAACTAAACGTGCGCTTTGATATTTGGGAACAAGGGAACATCAGCCCCTTACAGCTGAGTGATAAACTGCAAGGGGCGCTGCGCCATGCACTCTGTGATGCCATCATGGAACTTAGAGTCCTGCGAAATCCTCTTTGTGTTGGTGTCACAGCAAGCTCAGACAGAGGTCAGAGAGAAGGAACTAAAGGTAACACTATCTTGAAAAATATTAGTTAACTTTTTTTAAATGCCTACCATAAAATTTAAATCCTGCAAACTTTTCTGCAGTGTATTACAAGTATTATGTAAAACCATCACAAATCCTGAGATTCCCTCTGACTTGTCAAAGACGCATCACAAATTAATATAACACCTTTGCATTTCACAGCTTGCAGAAAGGAATAAATGATGCTTGCCAGTTTTATCATAGTAAAAACTTGTTTAGAATGAACTGATTTATTGATTTCTAGTATTAGCAAATGTCCACAAACTTTTGTTTGACTTTGTATTATTGTGAAATCTGTTTTCAGGACAAGAGACATCTTTGTCTGAGGTGAAAGAAAAGAAGGACAGCCCCAGGCAACGTAGTGGCTCACGGATCTTTAAAAGCGGCCCTTCTCCAATCACCTTAATCCATTCAGCAGGTGTCAACCCGGTGATGGGGACCAGCACACCAGAATCTACTACTCCTACTAATAAAAGCTCACGCCGGAGCTTTTGGGATATTCTGGTCAGTTTTTCAAACATCATAGACTTTTATTACAGAGCTGTTCTTTCAGTGATTACATGGCTTCTTCACTATAAACTTATTTAATTAGTACTTTTGTGTTCGAAAGTACTATACTAATTTGTATAGTCTATCTGTAAACAGAGCTAATCTTTTTCTTACATAAGAGTAAACCCGACTCAGCAGAGCTTGGGAGCCCCAAGACAACTGATGACATTGTTCAAGAAAAGGGAGAAGAGGGCAGAGCAGCACGACGAAGACACAAGACGGAGAACGTAAAGCAGCAGTGGAGTCAGGAGAGAGCTGTGGCTGTGGAGCTTGAGCAAGCTCAAAGGTGGTGTGGCTGAAACGTCTGATAAGGTCTTCATGTCATATATTTTAGGCTTCAGCCTTTAGGGTCCACAAAGTAAAGCTTCTGCAAAACAAAGGTTTCACCTAGAGACAGTTAAACCACCATGTGACAGTTCTGTCTTTAGTTCCACAGCAAAAAAGCTAATTAATAGCGGTTTCAAAATACTTCTAAAATTAGCTCTGTGCTCTGCCAACTTGGATATCTGGTGGTGGGATATGAAGGTACTTTTGGTGCAGAGGTATTTGTGTCATATAACTCAGAAGTTGAAGTTGCAGAGAAAGATCCTATAGGAGTTTTGTAAATATAATTTTTTTTTCAATCTTTCACGAATACAAAATAGCAGCTTCACTTCTTCAAATTCTTAAATACAAGACACAAATTTATGCTTTAAAAAAATCTTGCACTTACATTTCACCCAAATGATCCAAAACAACAAAGCAAAAATGCTTTGTTGTTTTTATAACAAGTCAGCAGAAAAAAAATCATTGTTGCTTCCTGAATAATATGGCTCAAATAAATTGGGTTGAAGTCCTTTATTAGAACCAGCTCCTTCTTCATCACTCTATCTAGCTTCTTCTGGCAAAACCACAGATAAATCACTCAAATCTTCACTGAAATTTCTCACAGTTAGCGTTTTGATTTTCCCTTATTATTTAGCTGAATGGCAACGCTGTTTGCCTCTGTTACTAAAAATGAAAATTCAGACACTAACCCCAGACTGGTATTATAAAAGTCTGTGAAAAATATTCATCATTAAAAGCTTTTGTGCACACTTATGCTTGTTTAGGAGGCAGGTGTCTCAGTTGGAGGAGGGAGATGCAGGCACTTTACACCCTGTCTACCAAGATACTTGTGAGTCATGGATCACGTTTATGGCCAGACTTGGTGAGTTTCTGTCTGTGTGCTAGCACTAAATCAAAAGAAATTTCAGAAATGTATGTGACAATGACAGTTTTTCTGTTCAATGACATATCATAGCTCTTCCTGTTTCTCTTTTTAAAAATGCATGACAACTGCTGGTGAAAAGGCTGCCCCTCCATCCAACATTGCACGACTGAAATTGCATCCAACTTCCTGCTGCCTTCCATTTTGACAGAGGTCGTCAATTTGGTCAGTTCTTTGGCCAGTGACACAACAGTAAAATCATTTGAAAGGATGAGGTCAGTAGTTTCCTCCAAATTGTTGCATTCTGAATCAGCCATTTCTCATTAGCATACTACTAATGGGATGTGGTGCTGTGGTTTTAAAAGTAGTTTTTGTCATAGAGTGTTTTGACTGCTAGAGCTGGGAAGTTTAACACCTTTTGATTAGAAGTTTAAGCTAAAATATAACCTTAAGCAGAATTGTAAGCTTACTACCTACCTGGCCCGATGAGGTGACTTTGCTGCAGAACACTGTGAGCCGTTTGAAGAAGGATTTGGTGGAATTGAAAGAAAAATACAAGGATATGGAAGGACAGATGAAGAGGTGGAATATCAGAGTCCTCGATGTCCCTGAAACACATTACTTAACTACTAGCCCAGTTGCCCAAGCTTGAGAGAAACTGTGATTGACCACTCACACTGGAATTGGGCAAAAGGGAAAAAGAGTGACGGGTCATGGGTCATGAATGTTAAGCTTCCATCAGGAGTATATGGAGATACTGCGCCATGCGTGCAGTCATGCCCCTCTTCAATTCAGTGGAGAACTGATCAGCATTTTCCCAATTCCACTACAAGCAAACCCAGAACCAGAACTGCATTTACAGAGATCTTTGAATTCCTCCACTCTCGCTACGGGTTACAATTCCCAGCTCCTCTTTGTATTAATCTTAGACTGGTGGGTAAGGAATTTACGGATTCTGGCAAAGCCATGAATTACATGCTGAAGATCCTCTTATCTTCTGATGACAGTAAATAACTTTAAAATGAATATGCAAAGACGATGAAAATATGATAAAACACGCTTTTTGGGAAATGGTTGCGCCAAGTTTTTCCAGAACCTTTTTTGGATCTAATGTGTCTTTCTGTTATGTCCAAACCAGGTGTGACTACCAAATTCGATTAGGTTTTTATCCGGCTAGGTGAATCTCGTTAAGTGAAATAAAGTCTGAATTAAAACTCCTCAATGTCGATTGTCTGAGCTCCTAGTTAATTTAAGTCCATCCATTCATATTCCAGTGTGGAAGAGTGTATGGAGTATAACTTAAAGGCTAAGCTGGAGAACTTCCCACCTCAGACAACAGTGATGACTCTCGGTTGTCACCGTCAGCTCTTCCACAGACCTCATCACCTCCAGACTACCCTTGGTCACTTTGCTACTTCCCATGATGCAAAACTAATAGCCAAAGAGCAGTTGATTCAATAAAGTTTTAAAGTTTAGCTCAATTAAACCATTCAGTATGGCTCTTTGTCAAGCGAATGTGAACATGTCCATACTTAACATTGCTTCTAAAAAGCTGTTTATTCCGTATAAAGCTAATATTTTCCTGGAAAGAGCCGAATTCCAGTTTGATCTCACTGGGGCGTCTTCCTCTATCCTTGATCCTCTTAACTGCAACAACAGTGCCACTGCCTCGAAACAGCTCCTATTATAGTCTCACTGGGAGGAGCTCATTCACCAGGGCTGGAATACCTTCACCATAGGAACAGAGTAATCTGGGGATAATCACGACCAGATCAGGTTCAGGTCTGGTACTGGCCTTCTCACAAGCCCAGTCCAGTATAGCCTCCATTTGTTCAATTCCTCTTATCACAATACTTACCTCTGGGTCCATGTTGTCCTGAAGTTGTTTTGCTCTCTACGAAAATTCACCCTTTAAACACTCCTTGTTCTTGTTAATCATATTTTACAAAGAATCACAAAGGCTGTTGGCTTTAGAGTTCAGCTGCTCCTCAAATGTGATTTTTAGTACATCAATTTTTGGAGTTTAACAGCCTAAATTCATGCAGTGCACTGCCTGAATGTCAGTCAGCATCCTTATAGTCAGTCTGCCTTGTGAAAAAAAAAAAGAAATGTTGGCTAATGACACAGACAACATTTGACAAGACTTCTTTGCTAAATACTTTTGGGGGATTAATACAAATACAAACCTTTTATTTTATTTTCAAAAAAGTTTTAATGTCTTGAATATGTCTAAATTACATCTGAGACGATGAAACATTACAAAAAGAATTTTACATTATGTTCTGCAGTATTTTATTTTACATGTCACTCAGTCTCAGACACCACATAAATGTTTGTCTCTGAATTTCGACCTTTTTACAGCTGCCCCAGCGGAGATGTGTTTTTTCCATTCCCTCTTGTCCAGCACCGCAGCCACCCTCCTGACGCTAAAAGAAGCTTCATTCTCATTGGGCGAAATTTCTACCAGTGGCACTGCTGCACAGAGCAAGGTACCCACCTGCTGAAATTTATCAGTGTAAAATCAGACATCTTGTGTGACACATGGAACTGCTGGCCACCTGAGCAATGTGAGGTTTATCACAGGCACAACTTGAACAACTTAACTTTCACTTCAATAGCCATTTGCTGTCTGATGCAGATGATGCATCACAGATTTTCAACATTATAGCAGGCATCTTTAAATCCAGACCTCAAGGTCCAGGATTGTAGATGTACCCTTGGTTCAACATACCTTCATCCAATGGCTGAATGACCTCCTCAGTTCACTTCAATTCAGCTTATTTATATAGCGCCAATTCACAACAATATTGTCTCAAGGCACTTTACAACAAATAATTTCAATTCATTCATATATATGTGCATTACAATTGATCCCAGTTATGAAACAGTACAGTATGCTGAATTAGGTATTCAAAATAGGTAAGAAAATGGAGTAGCTCCATTGAGCCACTGACTTACAGCATTCACTCCTCCTGGACAAGCACATAATGACAATTGCTTGTGTTGTGACTATACAGCAATTCCTCATACGAATCATGCATGAGGTGACAGTGGAGAGCAAAAACTCCCATTTAGCAGGGAGAAACCTCCAGCAGATCCTGGCTCAGTACAAGTAACTATTTGCCTCAACCAACTGGGAATTTGAGAAGAGAGAGCAGAATGCATGTAGGATTACTTTAGATGTTCATGAAATGAAAAAGTTAAGAGCAGGAGAGGCAAAACGATTGGTTGAACGGAGAATTGTCTCAGCCAATCCACTCCTCCAAGAAGAAATCCCAGCTTCTTAGCTTTCCTGTTCTAACGGAAAGCTAGACCAGGTGTAGCGACTACAGAGAGAAAAATAAGTTGAGCAAACAAAAAGTTAACAGTTAAAACAACAGGAAACAATTCAAATCAAAGAATAGTGAAAGAAAATGAGAGAAAGTGGTCAGCTTGTCCTCCAGTAGCCTTATCCTGTGGCAGCATAACTATAGAAAAAGCTCAGGATAACCTAAGCCAGTCTAACAATAACCTTTATCAAAAAGAAAGGTTTTAACCCTGGTGCTAAAAGTAGGCAGTGTCGGCCTCCATAGGAGACGAGCCTGATGACTAAACAATCTGCCTCCCAATGTACTTTTTGAAATTCTAGAAACCAGCAGTAAGTCTGAGAGCAACGTCATCTGTTAGGAAGAATCAGATGTGAAAATGAGAATTCTGGATTTAACAGCCAGCCAAAAAATAAATAAAATAAACCCTTTTGATTTCATGTAATAATACTGTGTGGAAAAAATGTGTTGCCATAATGAAAATGCCAGACCAAAAAAAAGTTGTTACCAAATTTCATAAGGAGCTGAGTCTTGTAAATTTCTGCATAAATTGAAATCAATTTCTTTCTGAAGTATATTGTTGTTTTAGCCTCCTGTGTGGTGTGAAAGTGCAAAGCCATGTTTGGTGCCAAAGCTTTTGAATATCCTGTACTTGCTCCTGCTGTGCTGTGTTTCTCTGTCAATGCCAGCAGTCTAACACTCGTGTGTTATTTTGCAAACATTTGCTTACATCATTATATGTTGAGCTGTGTTTCACTGTCCACCTTGCCTTGCTGTTTGTACCATCTCTGTTTGGCTGCAGAAGACAGTTCAGATGAGGAAAGCTCCCCAGGGCTAAATAGGTTCACACGTAAGTTTGGCTCTTAGCTAGCATTAACAATAATACTGGTCTTCTTTTTTATTTTTATTTTTTTTTACATTTTTCTTTAATAAATGGTACAACATATAATCTGTCACAGAATTCAACAAGAAATGTGCTGTCTTCAAATTAACCTTATATATATATACATATATACATACACATGGTGCCTTGCAAAAGTATTTGGCCCCCTTGAACTTTTCAACCTTTTGCCGCTTTTTTTTGCAGTTTTTTATTTGTTAAAAAAGTTTAAAATATCCAAGACATTTTGTTCCACCTCACAATTGTGTCCCACTTATTGTTGATTCTTCACAAAATAATGAAAATTTTAGATCTTTATGTTTGAAGCCTGAAAAATGGCTAAAGGTTGAAAAGTTCAGGAGGCCAAATACTTTCACAAAACGCTGTGTATATATACATATATAAAATTCACATTATTGCTGTAATTTGACTGTAGCGTCTGTTGACTATCGTTTGACAATATAAGAATAAGAATATGAAACACTTATTTGAGAGCCCCTTTCAGAGGATTGTAAGATGTGACTTGAAATGTTTTTGCTGTCCTATTTTTCCATATTTTCTTTTTTGATTTGCCAGCTCACAAGGGCTTCCAGCGGTTTGAGGCTCTGGACCAGACTGATCTGATGACTCCTGGCCATCCTGAAGCAGGACAAGCTCCCAGACAGAGATTCCTATTCATCAGCATTGCAGAGAAAAAGGTAATCATTTATGTGAAACTGTAATTATGTGACTGCTGCAGGGGCCAAATAAAAAAAACACATTCAGGAACTTAAAAGCTATTCTTTTTTATTTCAATATTGTGACATTAACTTAATGTGGCAATGTTATGAATATGAATGAAATGTTTGTGTTTTCCCCGCTCACATCACAACTAAATTACCAGCTATGCAATGTAGCAACAGTTGTCATTAGATTGTCTAAACACACACAGAGTTTCTCCAGATTCAGTTCTTGGGCCACAGAAAGTCAATATCTGCAGACACAGAAACAATGAGAAACAACGTTCTGTAGTGGAAATGCAAAATGTCTGTCCTCAACATTTTTTGAATGTTCATGCTAGGTCTGCTTTTTGTAGGTGACTCTGTACAGTTATAACTGGTCTGTGGACCTGGGTGCATCTCTGAACCGTGACCTGGTACGCCTTGTGAAATGGCAGAATGCGAGGGCTCATGTTGTTCACTGCCTGTTCAGCCAAAAGATGGGCCTCTTCCATCACTACTGCTTCTCTGACCCACCTCTTCAGGAACTGGACTCCAAGCTGGTATGTTGAACTCAACAATGAAGTGATCAATCACATTGACTGTTATTGATATAACATTATTGCAGCAATTATTACCAATTAAAATGTAACCATATTATGGGAAAATGATGAGATATTAAGAAGTGTGAATATAGATACTCAAGACTTATTCCACTCCTAACAAAAGCACAGATTGTGAAGTGTGTCATAAATGTCCTCATTTTAAACATTCGCACACTTTGTTTACTTTTGATCTGACAATTTTATAAATTACTTCAGATAAAAAGATTATTCCAGAAAAGGCATTAATCTTTGATATAATGCTGTTCATCACAAAAGGACCTGTCATAATAACATTCATCCAAGCTACAGTAAATGCCTTGTACTGCCTTCGCCATATGGAAATGCAGCTAAACCCAGTCAGCTAAATTCTGCCTTGATATCATGACTCTGAGGAAAGTTGTTTTCTTGTCCACAGCCTTATTGACAGTAATGAAGTGTGAAACTAAAAGACAAAAACAATATATTACTTAAGCTTTTTTTCTATAAACATCTGCACATACACTTAATGTAAATAAATGAAATAATATTCCACAGGATTTAGCTTCTTGTTCTTAGTTTACTGTTTTGCACAAACTAAAACCCTGTATTATGCAATGATTTTCAATTTATATAAGCACTAACTAACTTATGTATTGCAGTAGCTTGGTCTAATAATGAATTAACAAAAGTAGTACAAAACTTGTAATAAACATTCATAAATACTTGAAATCAAACTTAACAAACCAGAAATTATGTGAAAATAAGGATCTACAAAAATATATTAAGGGTAGCGAAATAACTATTAGAAGCACTGCCAGGGAACTGAAAGAAGGAAAACAAGAACCAAGATAATACTAACCAAAAATAATTTACATATATTTACATAATAAAACTAAAATGACCATAAAGGGCTAACGTAACGTGAACTGAAACATGATGGAAAGATAACCAAATCCAAAAACCCTGAGTCCTGAAAGTATCTGCTCTTTAAAAGTGGAATAAGGCAGGTTTCATCAAGCAGCTGTTGTGTCCTGAGGAGCATTCAGAGGTTGACCTTTAAATGTGATTGTTAGTAGCCGTTTCACTACCAGTATAAAATCCATATTGTTTTTCCCAACAATAAATGCTGGGAAGTTATACATGTTTGGCTCAAACTTGATCTATCTTAGTTATCACGAAAAAAAAATCTAATTTGTAACATTTGAGCTGCAGTGTGAGTCAATTTAGTGTAAAATAATTTGATTGTTGTAGAGCAGACCAAAGATGAAGATTACAAGAGTCACATTTTTGATAGAGTAATGAACATGAAATGAATTTCCTGTTAGCCTCCTGCTAACAAAACAAACTCAAAAAAGTTAAAGTTTCCCTCCAGTAGTTTTACTCTTCAGTACTTCATTGCTGGTGACTGTAGATGGAAGACAAAATTAGAGCAGCAGAAAATTTGCCTGAACAAAGCTGCATCTGTCAGGCTGGTGATGTAAAGCAGAGGAAGCACCAGTGCACAGTTTGTCACCACGGCCTGCGGCCATTGTGCACTCAGCTCTGTCATATTCAGTTATCTGTGCTTGAGTTGCTCCACATGAACAATGTGGCCAAGCATTCCCTTTAGAATCAACCACACATAGTGGTGGTGCCAGGCTGTCCATGGCTTTACTATGTGCAGGATGATACTTGGTACAAAATAATTGCAAATGCATATTTATGTCATTAACTGTACTCCCTTGAAAAAGTTTATGTACTCCTACAACTTTCCCTCTGATTGCTAGCTGTTTGCATTGTTCTTTAACAAACTTTGTCAAAAAAGTTTGCACCATAAACATTTGATTGCAATTCTCAATTTAACACTGTCAAAATGATGGCTGTCCTCTTATTAAATTTTGCTGCTAAACTTTTAGTGCAACACAAAGTAAATCAAAATCTAAAAAGTTTAGAATTGTAGCTTTAAATGAGTTGATTATCGTGGTTGGTCCTATTTATTTCTGAATTTTTTTTTTTTTATTTTTTTTTTTTGCTTCAAAGCGGCATGTTTGATAACATTAATTAATATGTCACAATGTTTGACATTGTCTAGCAAAATGTTTTTACATCAGGCTACATACTCTAAGCTGCAGTTGTTTGCTGCTGAGCATGGTAATGTATGTGGCAAAAACAAGCATTATTTTTACATCAACTTATAAGTTATGGGAAACTTCTCCAGGAGCACTGCTAAATTTATTTGACACTGGGGGGCTGTGGTGGCCAGGGCCCGACCCGCATGGGGAGGACTTGGTCCTCGATGTGGCTGTCGCTGGTTAGGATCCCGGCCTGGTGACCTTTGCTGCTCGTCTCTCTCATTGCTACTTTCCTGTCGTAACACTTTCAAATAAAGGCCACTAGAGCCAAAACTTGGAAAAAATGTATATATACTGACGGCACAAAATCAGCCCAGTACTGGTCCACGTTCTCAAATGAGAAAGACTCACCTAGTATAAATTAAATACTAGGTGAGACCAGGAATAGGTGGTTTTCTGGCCGATTGCTGCATGCAGATCTTTAAAAAGACTGATCTGNAATAAACATTCATAAATACTTGAAATCAAACTTAACAAACCAGAAATTATATGAAAATAAGGATCTACAAAAATATATTAAACATAATACAGCCACAATGTTCAGAGGGAAGATGTTGACTGGACAACAGGTGAACTCTGACTCTCAGCCTGACCTTCTGGTTAGCATTCACTAAAGAAATGCATTTTTTTTTTCTCATTTTAGACGATGTTTATTTTCTTATTTCAAAAAGGAATTTCATGAAAAATCTGCAGAATGTGCCAGTTTTTTATTTGTCATAATAATCAATAGAATCAATAGCTACTATAGTTTAAAGGTTTTCAACATTGTGATAAAATTTTTTAAGCCTAGTTTAAAAAGCTCCCTAAAACCTTAAGGGAGCTCATTATAGCGTCGTTGTTTCAGCAGCGTACGAGATGGATGTGTGAGGAGAACAGGATGTTGGTTCAGCTGAAAGTAGCCTGGAAGGGCAGCATCTGTCATGATGTGGTGGAGGTGTGGACCCAGAGGTGGCAGGCGAGTGACGTGGTGGAGTTTCGTTTAAAGATTTAATGAAAACCAATCACACAATCAAACTTACAAAAATATGAGAGTCCATGGAAACAAAATCTAAAAATAAAGCCAAACTAAAGATGTGGGAAGAGATGAGGAAGGTGACGAGACGGACTGGCAAGTTGTGACTAAGATGGAGGAGCTTAAATACTGGGAGGCAGTAAATGGAGCGATGGACCCAACTAGATGAGATGAGTGATTACAGGTGTGAGTAGTTGGGACAGGAGCTGGCTGAGGGGCAGGAGAAGGTGGCACAGGGGAGCCAAGAAGATCTGCTGGGGAAAACATCCATCCATCCATCCTTCCTTCCTTCCGTCCATCCTTCTTTCCTTCCTTCCTTCTTCCTTCTTTCCTTCCTTCATTCTTTCCTTCTTCCTTCCTTCCTTCCTTCATTCTTTCCTTCTGTCCATTCTTCCTTCCTTCTTTCCATCCTTCCTTCCTTCCTTCCGTCCTTCCTGCCTCTCCAGCAAACGTTTCGGGTGAGAGGCGGAGTCACCCTGGACAGGTCGCCAGTCTGTCGCAGGGCAAGGAAGGAAGCAGAGTGTAACGAGTATGCGAAAATCAGCCAGAACCCAAAACGCAGCCAAGACCAGAGATCAGATCAAAAGGTTTATTACTAAATAAAGGGAAAAGGAGGGAGTTCCACAGGGGAGTGGTCACACTGGTGAGTGAGGAGGTGGAGGACCAGAGGGGTCGGGAAGCCAGCTTGGAGAGGGTAGGGTGAAAGGGAAGAGGGGGGACGCAGGGACTCAGGGAGGAACTAGATGACAGGGACAAAATCCACAAACCAGAGGCCAGTCGTTTACACAGTCCAGGGTCATGCACAGGGGTTTCTCAGGCAAAGTAATCCAACAGAAAGCAATCAGGAGGCAGGGTCAGGACCAGGCAGGGTTCAGCAACAGGAGGGCACAATCTTCAGAGCAGAGGGAAAAAGGCAAAAATCAGTGGTCAAAAAACAGGCAGGATCAGGAAACCAGAAGACTACTTGGAACATGGACTAGGCTTGAAAGCTGTGACAGTGGCAACAGACGATCTTGCACTGAGCTGGTGACGAGCAGCTGTTTAAATAGGCAGCAGCACAGAGCAGGTGAGGGTAATGAGTAATCAGCACACAGAGGGTGGAGCTGAAGGGATGAAATCATGACACAGAGAGCTGAAAATACTTCTAATACTAAAGAAACACTAATACTCAAGAAAACCTAATGAACTAGAAGAGAAAAAGACATGAGGGAAAAACATAAACAAACCTAAATAGAAACAAGGCTGATAAGAACAATAAGAACTAAGGAACATAGAGAAAGAATAACTAGAAGATCTAAACAAAGAAATAACCTAACTAGAATCACTAAAGAAAGATGGACATAGATTCAGACAAAAAGACGTCCTAAACCTAAAGTAACAAAATAATAATAAAAAAAACCCTAGAAACACTACAGGGGGGAGCTAGAAGGACTTATGAAATAACCCAACTAGAATTACTGAGGAAGGTATACATAGACTCAGACATATAAGAATAACTGAATAACTGAACCTAGTTCTAACTATTAGAAGCTCTGCCAGGGAACTGAAAGAAGGAAAACAAGAACCAAGATAATACTAACCAAAAATAATTTACATATATTTACATAATAAAACTAAAATGACCATA
>NW_006800409.1:334338-347388 GCF_000485575.1 Poecilia formosa
ACATTACGTAATGTATTTTATTAGAATTTATTATGTTTATTTTGTATTTTTTCACTGTGTGCCATATGCATTTGCTGTTACTCAGTAACACAAATGTAGATTTTTAGACCTCTAGAGTATTTCCTGGAATATTACCTTTATTCTGATACCTGAACCAGTCAAATACATCTTGTAGTTACTGAGGTATATGAAATTAATTTTTGGGGAGTCATTTTCGACAACTGTCTAAAAAATCTACAAAAAAAGATGCTCAGAGGTAGGACCCATACACATTAAATGCAGGTCGATTAAATAAAGAGAGAAAATAGCCCGATCGTCGGATATTACTTAATAGCAAATATTAATGCAAGTTGTTCATGGTAAGATCATCAGCTTTCAATCAGATATGTCGACTACCTCTAAATAAGACAAATATATGCATAGTGAGCAATAAGGGCACCGGAATAAGGTTTTCCTAAAAGGTAAGTTTTTATTTAAAAACAAACAAACACAGAATTCATATAAGACAAATAAAATACAATAATTTCTTCACAATTAGAAGGAAAATGAAGATGTAGTTGCATTCATCAATGCAGGTGTTAAACTAAGCCTTCAAAAATTAAAAATACAGCTGGTTTTCAGCTTGATGCTGTGTGAGGTACAGACGCTGTGCTAAAAACACAACATGACATCAACTGATAATTACTCTGTAGGATATAATGTAAACAACACAATAAGTTTATAGCTGGTGTGCAGATGATATAATTGTCTGACTGCTGCTTACAGCAATCCACATTATTAGCAGAAATTGAGGAAACCAAAAGTTCACTTAGGGGCCCATATAGGCGCATGTAAATATTTGTATGCATATATACATACACACACAGGCAATGCACATATTGTATTGCAGCTGGGAAACTGGTGGTTCTTTTCTCTTAAATCCACAAGTTAATATTTAATATTTGTAGGGGTTGTTTTTTTCTTCGTTTTTTTATTTTGACATATATTAACATAACAGGTCAAATTCCCACCCATTCCTTACCTGCACAAAATCGGTACATCATAATACAACAGTTGCACAGTCAAGCCAACATGAGATAAATACACCACAAATTGATCCAAATCTTTCCACAAGTGAACAAAAAAGTTACACAGACTACTAAGGAGTGACAGGTCTGTCATTTACAGTCTTTCATTGAAGAAATGTTAGTACAAGGTCCCATATCTTCTCAAACACACTGACTCTATCTTCATTGTAATATCTCAGTCTTTCCAGATGTAGAGTATTTGCTGGTTCCCCCAACCATGGATTAAATGTGAGCACAGAGTCCTTCTTCCTTCTTAATCACTATACCAAACAAAACAGCCATTTTCTCACTTTTTGTGACTGACTGCAAAGCACTGGAGGCCCTGATAATGGCAATAAGTGGTTCTGGGTCCCATTGTTTTCCAAAAACTGTTGAAAAGTGAAAGATTTTCTTTCAGAATGAGTGTCGCTGAACACATGACCAGAAGGAGTGTGTCAAGTTAGCAGCCTGACAACGATTACAAATTGGAGACACACTTGTAAAGAAAGTGCTCAGCTTCTCCCTGGAGTAGTGGAGTCTATGTAATGTTTTGAACTGGATAAGATTGTGTCTGGCATTGACTGAACAGTGTTGTAGGCATATGTTTTTTATGCCTACAACACAGGTAACTGCTGCACTAACTCATCCTCCTATGCCGTCTTCATTCTGGTTGTGTCTACAGGCATACTACTAAAGACCTTATAAAAGTATGACACTGCCCCCTGATTGATGGGATCAAATTTATTTATTGCCTCCAGGGTTTCATGTTTGGTTAAAAGCTTCAAAATCTGATACATTTTTCCTATCCTAGTCTCGGACCTGTAGATAACGGAAAATACTTGACGGGGGAAGATTATATTCAGAACATAACTGTGCGCAAAAGAAGCAAAAGTTTCACTTTTATATAAGTCACCTATCACACTGTTCTCCACATCCGCAAGACAGCATCGCTGAGACCTGGTGCAAAGGAGTGATTTTCACAAACAGGAGTATCAAAATAAACCTCCGGAGCTTTTAGAAATGTCTGTATCTGCTTCCAGATTCTGATAGTATTGCCAATGACAAAATTATTAGTATAAAGTAA
The DNA here is from genome assembly GCF_000485575.1 of Poecilia formosa. Taxonomy (NCBI): domain Eukaryota; kingdom Metazoa; phylum Chordata; class Actinopteri; order Cyprinodontiformes; family Poeciliidae; genus Poecilia; species Poecilia formosa. The sequence continues at coordinate 336,469 of NW_006800409.1, forward strand.
TTTACTGACTTTAATGGGACTGTTAAGGAGGGCAGTCTGGGATGTATTAAGGTAAGGTAAAAACTTTATTAATCCCGTAGGGAAATTAAGGTTGCCTGTATTACAACAATTCAGACGTTCCAAAGATAACCAGATAGGACAGGACCCATCAGATGAGACTGGGCCCCTCTTCCACCATGCCGGGATAAATGGGAAGCCCAGTAATATTGTTTGAAATCTGGCACGGAGAACCTACCCTCCATCCCTGGTTCACACAAGTGTTTTTTAGAGATTCTGACACTTTTATAGCCCCAAATAAAGGGAATAATAGTAGAATTTAATTGTCTGAAGTAGGATACAATGACATAATTGTGGTAACACAACCATTTTAATGGCGTCGATCCTACCAGACATGGATAGTGGGAGATTTCCTCCAGAAATCAATATTCTGCTTAAGTTGTAAAATTTTGCTCTGCCAGTTCAGTCGTAGGAGATGTTCTGGGTTTTTTGTTAGCACCACGCCCAAATATGTAAAGGAATCATAAGCTATCTTAAATGGTGTGGACCTCAAATACAAATCAGCTCTTGTAGTAAGGGGCATTAGTTCACTCTTGTCCCAATTAATAGAGAAACCTGAGAACCTGCCAAAATTGTTGATCGTCGTCAAAAGAGGAGACAGTGATGCCTGTCCTACCATAGCCCTAACCCCACATGTAGGGTTAGGGCTATATTGTCAGCATACAGCAAAATATGATCCTTATGACTGAACATTTCGATAGGAGATATTAGGGGATTTTGCCTAATGCTGGGAGCCAGAGGTTCAATAATGAATGAGGAGAGGGAGCAGTCCTGACTTGTCACCTGATGAATAGCAAAAGGACAGGAGATGCTCTGATTAGTAATGACAGAAGCAGTTGGCTGCGAATAAATTATTTCGATCCATTTTGTAAACAGGGGTCCAAAACCAAATTTTTTGAGAACATACATCATATAAGGCCATTCTATTTGATCAAATGCATATCTGGATGATTTGAATATAATATATTGAAAAGACGATGCAGATTAAAAAACATATGCCTAATTGGCATAAAGCCAGTCTGATTTGGGGGGATGATTATGCATAATTTGAGTCTATTGTCTAAAATTTTCCCAAGGATTTTAGTTTCTCGAGGCAACAATGAAATTGGGCGATAACTTCTGGATTTCGGACAAGTTTAGGAATGAACTTATTGGCTATGTATAAAGCAAGAGGCAGTCTTGACGCTTGCTTACTTAACATACACTCAAAAGTAGAAGTGATAATTTGAGACTGAATACTTTGAGGAACTCGACACTGAAGATGTCATGACCAGGTGCTTTGTTGTTGGGAAGGGTAGAGGTAACAGATTCAATTTCCTGTATAGTTATGCTGGCTTCTGATGCTTCAACCGAAACTGATGGTAGTCTCGGCAGAATCAAAATTTAAAAACATCGTTCCATATTTTCAATGTCTAATTTCCCTTGTGACTGATAAACATTAGCATAGACGCCTGCTGAGCAGTCGTTGATTTTATCCGAATCTGTGAGTAAAGTCCCGTCTGCAAGCTTAATACAATGTGAGGCTCTAGAGGCCTGTGATTGTTTCAGTTGCCAGGCTAATAGCTTATGGGGTTTGTCACCAAACTCATACTGATTTGTACCAGTAATTTAGAAAGATTTCTTGACATATGTAACCTAAATTACATTCTAGGACTATTAGGATTATTAAAGAAATAATCCAAATGATTCTTAAAACTAGGTTCGTCTACTGGAGGAGGTGGCAAATTTGTAAAACACAGACACAACTAGATGGTGCAAAATTGGTGAATTGTATTAATATTTACAATATATACAAGTTAGTCCACAATTTAAAGTCCAGAAGGGTTCCTTAAACCAAGGAAGTCAACAAGTCTTTGTTGATGATGAAAAGAAAAAAAATAATCCAGTTCCATCAGTGAAAATTGTTGGGCTGAATCTCCAACCAATTCGGAAGAGTTTCCTCAGATGATAGAAGGTGTTGTATTTCCGGATCCGCTAGACGGTTAGCTCGCCAGTCTGGTCAGCAGGATGCCAGACAATCCTTGGTTCATCCTAGACCCTGCGGCCACTCCTTGAGCGGGGATCTGTAACACACCTGGCCTGTGTAAACAGGCCTAAATAATCAATTTACATGTACATGTATTTTCTTATAATTACATAAGTTTACATAATAATTAAATGCAACTTATGCAAATTTAATTTCTTTGTTTTTTTTTTTACACAACAGCAGTGTTTTATACTGGTAAGTATTTCAATTTGAATGCGCTTTAGATCGGTGTAAAACCACTCAACAGGCTGCGGAGGCTAGTGCTAGCATGCTAGCTCCCGAACAAAACACTCACCAGTTCCCTCTTGACCAACCGTGATTGCTGCAATGTTTGGTCGAATGATCACACGTCTGCAAGTTAACAGAGGCACACGATTGAAGGATGTGCTATAGACATTTGATAACCGCTTTGGAACAGACCAGAAGCCTACCTGCACATCAGAGTCCAACAGCGTCTCCTACCTAGGGTGCCGATTCGCAGCCATATAAGCGGTAGCTGTCAATTTAGGACGCTGACATTCAGCTGTCACATGACGTTAAAACCGCGCGAGAACAATGTTGTTCTTGCTTGGTTTGTATTAAATAAATTGAGGAAAGGAGGATTTTTTAATTAAATCTTTAAATAAAATAAATAAACAAAATGGAAAATAAAATAAAACTGAATCTAATATGGAAGAATTATCCTGGTTACACATAGAATTATATTCATATCGTAGAGCTGTTAATTTATTTAGTGTATCTGGACACTGCTTTAATTTATGAGTTATATAAGCTAGTCAGTGGGTCATCTCTTATCTAACCTCATCTTGGACTCTCTGCTTTTTGCTGCCTGAAACGAAATTATACATACCTTCATTGCTTTCCAGAGCATTGAATCATCCACATCCCCCTTGTCATTAGAGCTCAGGTATGACATAATTTCATTTGAAATATAAGAGAAAAATTCCTTATCTTTCAACAGAGTGTTATTGAAACGCCAGTTCCTCTTATGCTTTTTATAATTCAATTTAAGATTCAGCGACACAGGAGCGTGATCTGATATGTGAATATTGTGGTGTTTGCAGCTTGACACAGATGCTTGCAATCCTGAATCCAACAAAAAGTAATCAATCTTAGAGTAGGACTTATGTACTGCGGAAAAGTATAAATAATCTCTCCCAGTAGGATATAACAGTCTCCAAATGTCAACCAAGTTGTGGGATTGTAATACATTTTTAAGGGACTCATCACTCTCAAATAAATTACACTGAGGGCATTCTCTGTCTAAGACTGGGCCCAGGGTTAGGTTTAAGTCCCCTCCAATAATTATATTAGAGCCAAACCAATCCAAAACTACATTAAAAAGGTCTTCAGGGTTTCCCCCAGAAAACTTGCTAAGCCTGGTGGTCAGGTCCCCGAGGCGACTGGCGGTCCAACATGTTTTTGTATTAAAACATGTTAAGTAGACAGGAAATGTAAAAATATTACTGGGTAATTATATGTTACGGGAAAACATAGCCAGTGAAATGCTGTTTAAACCCACAACTTGTCTTAAAAACAATAAAATCAAAAATACAATTAAAATGAATATCAATTATTTGCACTTCTGTTTAATCTGCATTAAGTCAGCAGCTCCATAATTCCTCTCAGGACTTCAGGGGCCCATAAATGGTAATATTTTAACACAAAGCACATTTGTTTATTGAGATGATCAATGCTGCCAAATTTGATTTAATGGTCTCAGCATAAATTAAAATATTTTTTATTGTTTAACATTTAAATGTAAGATTTTAAGGAGCTGGAAAGTTTACTTTGTAAAAGTTCAAAAAACAATATTCATAGTTAGATTGTTTTGTTACCATAGCTACAATCTGATGCTGTCAGTTTAATCTTTGAGATTCATGGGTAGCACAGAAAGATAAAACATCGGCCCTGCAGGATGAGCTAAATCTGCTGCACTGCGCAGAGATGAGCAACAAGCAGGAGATTTAATTTAATGCTGCTAATGTGGCTTTTGTATGTTTTGCATTTTGTGTCTGTTGAGTTTTTAATAAGCGCCACAGAAACTGTTTTGGTTGCCCAACTTTAAGGGACAAGTTTTTCAGATCTCCGCACGGCTGCGCGCATTAACTCTAGCTGATGAAGTAGACAAAGCATTTGATATGGATTGATGCATCATGTAACCAGAAAAATACTAAAAATAATAAAGAAGTAACATTAAACCAACGGTGATGCGTGACTGCGAGGCGAGCACGAAAGCTCATCACCAGGCTGAACCTGCATGATGAGGTTAGCGCTGGTTCGTTAACCACTAACCTTCCAACCAACCAGGAACACAGACATACATTTTTATCAGTGCAGACAGAGCTGGGCGCTGGGCAGCTTGTTGAGATGTAAAAGCCGCATAAAATTCTTTGTTCACAAACATAAATCATTCTCACCGCTCCCTCAACGCGTAGCTCTGAAAGCGACTACAAGTTATTCCTGTGGTACACGTAGAGCTGTGGAACCAGAACTAACACTAGCGTGGGTTTTATACTCTTACCTTGATCAAAAACTCTGGAAAGAAACATAATTCCTCACAGGGGTTGATGTAAATATCCATACAGGTCAGCCTGTGTCCAGTTTCAATGAAAGGAGGAGCATGTGATCCGCACTGATGTAAACTTCAGAGATCAAGCAGCAGGGCTTTAAATGCATAAAAAGATTATTTAGGGTGAAATAATGATGAAGTTGAGTCAGAGCTTCCTCAAAACTCATCTACTCCATATTGAGACCTAGGCCACGCCCCCATTTGTAGGTAAATTTTGAACAGGTTTCTTTGACTCTGTCTTTATCGTTTCACAAATGTTTCTTATGCTTCAAATTTTTATAGAGCACAGAAATTTTGATCGCTTAGTTCAGATTAGTCTTATGTTCAAACAATGTTTTCCAGGATCCTAACCCATTCCTTAGCCCTTCAATGGAGCCTGATGCCTTGCTTCGTAGTGCAGTTGCCCCTTTGCCCAGCAAGGAGCAGGGGAGGCTAGGAGGTTCAGGCCGAAGTCTTGCTCCACTCCATTTCCCCTCTGAGCTACTTCCCTTCGATGAAGCTCTGAGAGATGTCTGCACTATCCGACCCTTGACAGAAGGAGATGTAGTGGTTCGACATAGTAACCAGCTCTTGGAGATGAAGACCGCTGAGCGCAGAGGTAATCTTAGCAATAACTATTAGAATATCTTGGGCCTGTAGTGCTATTCTGTCTATGAATCGGGTCATATTTTTGTGTATTCCCTGGCAGAAATGGAGAAGCAGATGAAGATTGAAAACTTGTTTGTCACTTGGCAGCAGAGATCAGCACAGTCTAACATGCCCATATCTGTAAGTATCCCAATTGTGATCAGGAACCATTTGTCAAAACATAATTAATTTTAATTTGGTTATAACCTAGTTCAGAAATGTATAGCTGTTCTGATCATGTTTGTGGCCCATCTGAGAGAGAAGTGTTGGCTGCAGTATTTAAGTAGCCAAGATTTTTCTCCTTGCTTTTCTGAACTTCCCAAGAAAGAAGCACCTGGCAGCCCTTTTTCTTGCTTTGTTTTAAGTGAATGAAGTTTTACTTTCCTTATAAAGGCTGATGTCAGACACTGTAACACCTGAAGAGATAACTTCTAAAATTATCCTGATTTCTGTTTGGTACAAACATAGGCACTTTCTAAAGAAGTCTCCAGTCTCACTGGCTCAGTGATTTACAGTAGACTCTACTGCCAGAAGTTGTGCTAAAATTGTATCACATACATTTAGTCACGTTCTCAAAGGTATTGACTACGGCATGACCATCAGGCATATATCTGACTATATGTTATTGTTATGTCTTTTATGAATTACATCAATGAACCTTGATAAACTGGTTTTTATCTTTGAAGTTAATGAAATTGCAATGGATCCCATTCTTTTCAAATCTTCCAATAATATTTTGCTGCAATAATTGTCCCTACAGGGAACAGATTTGGAGACTCTGAAGCAGTCATCAAGGCTTGTCCACTACTGTGCCACCCCACTTCTCTTTGACCCCAGCTTCCGTAAGCGAATTCAAGAGGAACCAACTCAGACTATTGTAAAGGCATGTATTCTATTTAAAGATGTTCTAAAACATTACTCCCACCTGTATTGTTAAGAGAACCATCTGGTCAAAACAAAAATCATGTCTTTTGCCAAAAAAACAATGCTTCAAGTTGTTTAAACTATGTATTTCATGCACTGTTTATTTAAGAAACATCACCATTTTTCTAACTGACATAAATGAAACTAAATGTTTCTTGTTTTACATCAGTTTGCACTACTGAAAAAAAAAATCAAAAAAACCTTTTTTCAACTTAGTTTAAAAATCAAGTAATGAGGACATCTGGCCCATTTCTTAACCTCCTACCAATTCCAATTTTTTTGTCAAATTGAATTTTTTCGTTCACACTTCCAAATATATGCGACCTGTATGTGTTCTCCAACGTGAACTGCAAACGACCTGAAAGTTTCCCGCATATACAGTAGAGGGCACAATAATGTCACACACAGAGAGCATTCTCAGTGTTTTGCCAACTGCCATAAAAAAGTAGTGCCCAGTGTTTGCAGAAGTAAGCATGGATGCTTATGGTGGAGCAACGTATCTTACGATTTTGAAGTTATTATCTGGCCAGAGTAAGCACATAAACAACTCAATCCTTAATACAGTCCACCATGGTTGTTTTTCTTCCCGCTTGGGCATATGAGGACACAGAATAGTGACATTTGTTAAGTATCAATGACATAAGTCGGTTGGATGCAACCTGGACGTTAAGTCACATTTGAATTGGATACGTATCGGATATCCTAGTGGCCTGGGTCGCATTCGAAAAAAATCCAGTCTGTTGTTCAGACTGTAAAAGATCAGATACAGGTCGCATTATGTCAAAAAAATCGGAATTGAGTCTCTTCAGACTGCATTGTGTATTCAGCCTTTATAGAATAGGCTCAAATTGCACAAAATGCTTCACAAGTTAGGTCCTGTTTACATGATAATGATCCAACAAAAATAGATTTTTTGCTAACACTTTATTTGAAGGGGTGTGCATAAGACTGACATGACACTGTCATAAACATGACATAACATCTGACATGAACATAAAGAAGTCTTTTTGAATGTCTATGACTGTTGTCATGAAGTGTCATTCGGTAAATAATGACACTTTTAATGCAAAGTTGCTCTAAAAGTTGCAATAAAAGTCCATTAAAAGAGCCAACTTTGCATGATTTTGTAAATAATGACAATTTAATGCAAAGTTGGAGTTTTTAATTGCTCTAAAATGCAACTTTTAGAGCAACTTTCCATTAAAAGTGTCATTATTTACCGAATGACACTTATGACAACTGTCATAAACATTCATGAAGACTCGTTCATGTTCATGACAATGTCATGTCAGTCTTATGCACACCCCTTCAAATAAACACATTTACATGAAGACGTTCTAATTACAATCTTTGTTTACACAATAACGGTACACATCGAAAAGGTGTAATGCCCTCGCAGACCACCAGTTGATGCTAGGTTCATGGATTCATAAAAAAAAGTGTGTGTGTGTGTGTGTGTCTGATGAGAGTGCATTTGCAAAACAGTGAAGAAGTGGGACATCTTCGCCGAAATACATTCTTTGAGCTTTCACTGTGTCTGTAGTTTTCTAGATAGGAGCGCTGAACAAGCATGAGCGTATTTTGCTGCCTGGGTGGTGTGGAGCGGTGAGGAGATGCTGGGGGAATCGTATCTGATGGGGAAACACCAATCGTTGTAACACCAGCATTGTCTGTAGTTTCTTCTTCTGTGGATTGTAGGAATCAGTTATGTTTAGGGTCATACTATGCATGAGCTGGGGGTTCCCTGACAGAAAATATCCATGTATTATGTTTACAAGACAACCGGGACGTTTTAGAACTATTGCACTCTAGAACCTGTTCTCAAACTGAGCCGCCATCAGAGAAAACATTCGCTATTTTCACGTAAATGTACAGTACAAACACAATGGAACTCTTTCACTTGCACCAGAAATTGTTGTTGTGTAAACAAGTATAAGTAAAATTAGAATTACAATTACAGTTAGAATAATTGGAATTCCTTAATTAGAATTGTTAAAGCGCAACAAAATTTTAAAATAGCAATTCTCGAATGCAGTGCAAATAAATAAACAAGTATATTTTAATAAATATTTTACAAATATATATTAGAAACAAACAGAAACAGCAGAGATGTCAAGAAAATGTTGATCAGGGTTTGGGTGAATTTGCAGTGTTCATAGTAACAACAGCTCTTGTGTAGAAACTTTTTTTATTTTTTTATCTTTGTTCTTGTCTTTATTCCCCGAAAATGCCTAAATAAGGGTAAGAATTTGAAGAGGTGGAGGCTAGGTTGTAAGGGGTCCATGATAACGCTGCAGAGGCAGCAGGTCCTGTAGATCTCCTCCAGAGATGGAAGAGGGCAGCCAGTCAGTCTTGGTGGTGTTTATATCCCTCTGGAGCTGCTTCTTCTCGTCACAGTGCAGCTGCTGGACTGCAACCACGTTGCTCAACAGCAACTCCACAGATCAGGGATAGAAGGACACCAAGAGCTCAGTTCTCAGGTTATTCTTCCTGAGAATCCTCAGGAAGTTCAGTCTCTGCTCTGCCCTCTTCAGGATGAAGTGGAGTTAGCAGTCCAAGTTGGATCTTCACTGATGAAGATGCCCAGGAACCTGACATATTGCACCATCTCCACCCTGTTCCCATTTATAACAACAGGTTGAATGTCTGGTTTACATCTCAGAAAGTCAGCAGTCAGTTCCTTTCACTTGGAGGTGTTCAAACAGAGGTTGTCGTGGTGTATCGGACGGGGCTTTGTAGGCAAGCTGGGGGGGTTGAGTGTGGATGGCAGGCATGAAATGTTGTGACTCCGAACCAGGAATTTTACCGTCCTGGCTGAAGCCTCAAAGCACTTCATGAGGATGCAGCACTGGGTGAGGAACTGATTAAAGATGCTGATAAAAAACAAAGAACACAGGTTCTTTGTAATATCAGGGTTGCAAATTTACTTTGAGAACAGAAGAAATAATTGAGAAGTAACTAGATAAAAAAGTTATATAATTTAGGACATGGAGACCCTTTGCATATATCACGAACATCCACAGCCCTTGGGTAAATCTCAAAAAGCCTAGATTTTGAGAAATGAACCCTACGTACAACTTTGAACCAGACTAAGATGAGCGCAAGAGGAAGAAGATCAAATTTTATCAATGGTGTCATTCCAGAGCTCTTTGCTTGGCTGGATTCCCAACTCTTTATCCCATGCATTTTTAATTTTGACACTAAAGTTTTGTTTTCTAATGATACATTAAACATAGCCAATTGTAGTAGCACCAATTTTTCTGTAAACCTTTTATAAAAGGTTTAGGGTTATTTATTTATAACCCTAACTCTATAAATAAATAGGGTTAAATAAATAACCCTATTTATTTATTTATTTTTATAAATAAATAAATAACATATATATAAATATATAATATTGCTTCTTTGTGTGATTTGGAGTTTCCGTGCTGATTAATTTTTTTGCAAAGCGATAAAAGCTGGTAGCTCTTGAATTGCTACAAAAAGCCCCTGACCCATTAGGGCCAGGGGCTTTAATTAACTGCATTACTTTTATTGAATTTATTACTTCTGCAAGGCAGTCGCCAGATTAATAATATGAATAATATAAAAGTAAGTGCTCAGTTTTTCTGGTTAAATCAATTTCTGATTGAACACCCGTACTCTCACCCATAAGGAATTTATGGCATATCTTTGATCAAGTTTAACAATGACTACCAATTCAGTTAGCCTTTAGTTGTGTCTTTTATTAGAAACAGGTGTAGTAAATTATTTGTCTTCTGAGATAGGACCAGGGTTTAGCGTAAGCTGGTACGGTCTGGTACTGCGTACTACTAAAAGATTCTACACAGCACTGTGTGAACGGTTGCAATAAAGCCTTCATTCAGAATGGCTGCACTTTGTGGCAGAATAAATCTGCGAGCGAAAGGGAATGATGAACTTTAGAAAAGCAACATTTTTTAGTGGTTGGGTTTTGGGATCTCCGTGGATGAATAAGGCCATTCTGCATCAAACCAAGAGGCAAAACAGACCATCCCAGTGGTCTTCCTTCATAAATAAGTAGAAGTTAAACTTGCACAATTTTCTCTCAGAATATAATGAGACACCTAGTAGTTTTAAATAATTTCAAATGATGTTTTATATGTCTGGTAGTTTTATACTCTGTCCTCCTCATATTTTTCTGTTACCAGGAGCAAATGTCTATTAGTAGAGATCACTTTCATGGATTGAAAATACTTTCTTAAACTGCACTGAAGTGTGACACTCGAAATACAAGGACAGGGCTACCAACAGCTAAAGTAGCATAGCCAGGGGTGAAAGTAGTTTTAAATTCTTTGGAGTTTCTGTGCTGATTATGATTAAATTTTTGCGAAGCAATAAAAGCTGGTAGCTGGTAACACTTTATTTGAAGGGGTGTGGATAAGACTGACATGACACTGTCATAAACATGACATAACAGCTGTCATGAACATGAAGAAGTCTTTATGAATGTTTATGACAGTTGTCATGAAGTGTCATTCGGTAAATAATGACACTTTTAATGCAAAGTTGTTCTAAAAGTTGCATTAAAAGTCCATTAAAAGAGCCAATTTTGCATGATTTTGTAAATAATGACAATTTAAAGCATATTTAAGCATTGTTACAGAATGGAGCTGTAATTCCCTCAACCCACTGGCTGCAATGTTAACACCTTGAGATGCCATGAGACCTAAATCCTGAACATCATGGCATGGAG
>NW_006800409.1:348260-353816 GCF_000485575.1 Poecilia formosa
TATGTACAAAATATTTGTTACAGTTTATAAATCATGTTTCACACATACAACTATCCAATGTTACACACAAACAGGCTTACACTAATTACAAGTCCAATATTACATACACACCATTTTCTCACCATAGTTCTGGCACTTGAAACTTTAAGATTTACTTCACATAAGACTTTTCTTTTGTGTTCAGAAGATCTGCAACAATAACAGTTATTATTTTTTACCAAAGTCTGTGGAACCCATTTATTTTATCAACATATTTCCAGAAAAGGCATCGCTCCAGTGACTCCACATCGTCAGGTCGAGACCGAAGCTACAGCACCGATTCAGCCGACATGCTTCCAAGCCGAATAAAAGAGGAGCCATGGCTGCTTGAGATTTCTAACAACTTCCTTCAGCAGTACATCCAGTACCTGCAGAGCATGGGCTTCATTCTAGTCCAGGTCCGGCCTCCATCCCCCGCTCGCAGGTGAGTGATTGCAAGAATAGGTTCTTCTAGGTTCCCCTTTTAATGGATTCTGGCAACCTTTGACCAACTAATCTTATTGGTTAAAAAGCATCGCCCACTTTCAATTTAAACGCAGGTTTATAACCTTTGTGCTCTACCCACTAATCTCTCATCTCTCTGAAAGTATTGCCAGAGCGCGTGCTGCCATGCTGAGCTCCGTGTCGTTGGAAGGAAGGATGTCCTTTTCTTATGTCAAGCAGAAGAGTGAAGACAACCCTAAGGTTAATATTCAATTGGCAAATGCAAAACTTGTCTGTAAACAAACACATACATTGGAAGCAAACTTAGAAATTAAGGTTTATTCCTGTGTGCTGCTGCAATCTCACTGTCAATGTTTTTGAAGTTTTTCAAAAATATACTATCTCTTTATGTGGTGAGTTAAAAATGCTTTTCCTTTTAATATATGGAAAATTATGCCACAAAACGACATACACAGAACATTGAAAACGTTCATTGGGGAGAGACGAGGCCTTTAAATAGCTTTTCCAGGAGCACATGGAATTGAACCCACAACTTTCTGCACGATGATGGCAACGGTTCTAAGAGTTCATCCCACAATCGGCCGCCTCCTTAGTTGTGTTTTTGAACAAGACACTTCACCTGCTTCGCCTGCTGCTGGTGGTGGTAAAGTAAATGCTGGTGGCTTATGATACACTGGGGAAACTCAGGATCTTAAATATTTTAAGGATAATTTAAGAGACAGGTAATTGATGTATTAACACCAGGGTATTTTAAAAAGTCAACAATTTTGAATTAAGCACATGTATATCATAGAAATATATTCTGGTAGAGAATGTAAGACTGTTTCTGGAATCTACAGTCATGGCCAAAGGTTTTGAGAATGCTTCAAATGTTAATATTTACAAAGTCTACTGCTTCAGTGTTTATAATGGCAACTTGCATAAATTCCAGAATGTTATAAAGAGTCATCAGCTTAACAGCAATTAATCGCAAAGTCAGTATTTGCCTAGAAAATGAACTTTATCCCCCAAAACACATTTCAACTTCATTGCAGCCCTGCCTTAAAAGGACCAGCTAACATCGTTTCAGTGATTGCTCCATTAACACAGGTGTGGGTGTTGATGAGGACAGGGCTGGAGATCAATCTGTCATGATTAAGTAAGAATGACACCACTGGACACTTTAAAAGAGGCTGGTGCTTGGCATCATTGTTTCTCTTCTGTGAACCATGGTTATCTCTAAAGAAACACGTGCAGTCATCATTGCACTGCACAAAAATGGCCCAACAGGGAAGAGCAGCTAAAGATTCACCTCAGTCAACAATCTATCACATCATCAAGAACTTCCAGAAGAGAGGCTCCATTGTTGCCAAAAAGGCTCCAGGGCGCCAAGAAAGACCAGCAAGCGCCAGGAGCGTCTCTTAAAAGTGTTTCAGCTGCGGGATCGGGCTACCAGCAGTGCAGAGCTTGCTCAGGAATGGCAGCAGGCAGGTGTGAGTGCATCTGCACGCACTGTGAGGTGGAGACTCTTGGACCAAGGCCTGGTCTCAAGGAGGGCAGCAAAGAAGCCACTTCTCTTCAGGAAAAACATCAGGGACAGACTGATATTCTGCAAAAGGTGCAGGGAGTGCTGAGAACTGGGGTAAAGTGATTTTCTCTGATGAATCCCCTTTCCGATTGTTTGGGACATCTGGAAAACAGCTTGATCGGAGAAGACGAGGTGAGCGCTGCCACCAGTCTTGTCTCATGCCAACTGTAGAGCATCCTGAAACCATTCATGTGTGAGGTTGCTTCTCAGCCAAGGGAGTCGGCTCTCTCACAGTCTGGCCTAAAAACACAGCCATGAATAAAGAATGGTACAAGAATGTCCTCCGAGAGCAACTTCTCCCAACCGTCCCAGAGCAGCTTGGTGATGAACAATGCCTTTTCCAGCATATGGAGCACCTTGCCATAAAGCAAAGGTGATAACTAACTGGCTGAGGGAACAAAACATAGAGATTTTGGGTCCATGGCCTGGAAACTCCCCAGATCCATTGAAAACTTGTGGTCAATCATCAAGAGACGGGTGGACAAACAAAAACCTAGGAATTCTGACAAAATGCAGCATTGATTGTGCAAGAATGGACTGCTATCAGTCAGGATTTGGTCCAGAAGTTGATCGAGAGCATGCCAGGGAGAACTGCAGAGGTCCTGAAGAAGAGGGGTCAACACTGCAAATATTGACTTGCTGCATTAACTCATTCTAACTGTCAATAAAAGCTTTTGTTACTCATAATATGATTGCAATTGTATTTCTGTATGTGATGAAAACATCTGACATACACACATGAAAACCAGAGGGCAGCAGATCATGTGAAAATATAATATTTGTGTCATTCTCAAAACTTTTGGCCATGACTGTAATTTGCAGACTTCAGGATCTGGCACGACTTCATATCACCTCCAGAGAGCGCTGCCGGGTGGGATCGTGTTGATGGAACTGGCTTTTCAGGTGAGACATTGATTATCAGTCCTTTTTGTTTAATAATTTAATAATTCAGTCATTAGAATAGAAAAATTGTCTTGCAAAGCTAAAATTTGCTAAACAATAAACCGTTGCATAATCAATTTAGCTATAATCTTTAAGCATTTTTCATGTTGCAGACTTCAAGATGAGTTCAGTATCCACCTGAATGTTCTTCCTGTACTGGGACTCTATTCTCCATTCAAACATTTTGCTAATCACAACTTTGTGCTATACTGTTATTCTCCCAGGGGTGTTACTTTTGTGTAAAGCAGTATGCACTGGAATGTTCCCGCATCCCCATGGGCCAAACGGTCAACTCCCAGGTAAATATCACTTCTCACCACAGAGCAGAAAGCAGTCATCCCCAGCCTGTTTTACTGTAACTGCATTCTCATTACAAATGTGCACAAATCTTTACTTACATTCTGCTAATGTCACAGCTTTTCAATTACAGTGTTTCCATTAAATAAGAAATTAAATAAAAATCACTTTAATGACTTATTGTTTACACGATAAGTCATTAAAAATGATGGCAGCAATGGATGAAAACAGTTACATGAGATATATTCATAATTCAGCCAATTATCAGTCATCAGCGTCTTATTCAGGCTTTGGAGCAACAAGTCCCTTATATTTGAGAGCGGCTATGCATGCGGCCTTTTGGGGAAATTGTAGTTGCCGATTTTACTTAAGAGCTGAGGATTAAACATGTTTGAATTACAGACAACTTTTCATGAACTGTGCGATGCTGTGAGAATTCTGGTGGAGCCAGCTGTCCGAAAAAAAACAAAAGCACACCATCAAGCCTCCCTCCAGGTCCGTGTATTTTCAGGCAGTTCGTTTTTTCGTTTGAAGTGAAAAAACTTGTTTTTTAATTTTTCATTTATTAAACCAAAATCAAAAATTGGATAGCGAGTCGTTATCCAATTTCTGATTTAGTGCATAAAACGAAAATGGAAAAAACAGATAATGAACGCTCTATTTCAACTTACATGATTTCATTTTTAACAAGTGGTTTGACCCGGAAGTTCTCTCTGTCCTGCACATTATATAGAGACCTGTTTTTGTACACTCGTCCAAAGCCACATGCAATTAATTTGATCATGATCACACTGAAAGCCTTAAACTCTGACTTTGTTTTGTATACAAAGCTAAAGTTGGCGTCTGAATGTAGCTTCCGATTCAGTAAATGGCTAAAAGTCTAGTCCACCCAATGTTTTACAATCTTGAGAGTCTTTAATCTGCTCTGGTTTAAAACCTAGAACATTCTGCCAGTCATTCTGACTTTAATCTCAGAATTCAAACTTTAATCTAAAAAAATAGTATTGCACATCAGTTGGTTATATAACCCTCCTCCATGGTTTAACACCTCATAATTTTTCACACTTTTATAAGTGAAGTATGACTGTTCAATATGAAATGAAAACCTTTGTCCCCTTCATGAGACTATATGCTTATAACTTATTAGACTCAACTGACTAAACATAATGAACAACTTTTGAATTGATACTTTCCATTATTCCTTTGCTCTGGATGTACAAGCAAGAAACTTTAAAAGAATTATTTCATTTTTAATTTGTATCAAGCTGTATGTAGCCAGAGCTTTAACTGGGTGATTTATTTACAATACTTACTGCATACTTACCAAGCTTATTTTCTGTTGTTATTATCAGATTGTAAATTCAAATCTTACAAAATAAACAGAGACAAAATGTTTTCATAAAAATGTATTTATTACAATAACTTACAAGCAGATATTCAGCCCATGGGGAATCAGTTTGGAGAATTATGAAAAAATATTCCTATAAATGAAGTATATAAAAGATGAGACAGTGAAGAAGATGATGTCAGGAGGAGGAAGAGGATCACTGGGAGATTCTGGGAAGCTGCATCCAAACCTGGAGCTGAGACCTCTCCTCCTGACCAGCTGCCTGCCTGAAACAATGAAAAATAAATAATAATAATAAAAAAAAAGTTCACACTGCACATAAGAAGCCAATTGAAGGACAGTGTAAAAAAAAACCCCACCTCATTAACATGAGATTTTATGAAATTGGTGCTTTTCCATTTGCAAATTTATTTTCAGAATTTCAGTTTGCACTATTTGTATAGTTAATGGAAACATACTTTGTGAGCCTCTTCCTTCCTCTGTCAAACAGCTGTGGCCTCCACACATACACCAACTAATGCTAAAGAAAATTAAACCCTTTTAGCGTTACATATGCAAATCTCTGTTTTTAAAATGACAGAAGTTGCTCTTTTTCTAACTTTGCTCTGTGTTTCACGATGGAATCACTTTAAGATGGCCAACTATGGAAGCTCCAAACAATCAATCAATCAATCAATCAATCAATCAATCAATCAATCAATCAATCAATCAAATTTTATTTGTATAGCACATTTCAGCAGCAAGGCATTTCAAGGTGCTTTACATAATTAAAGAAAAAATAAAAACAGTATGTGACATTAATAAATAGATGAAAAGTAAAGATAAAAACATTAAAAACATCAAAGACATCAAAACCCACACTCTAATCTTAATTTAGCCATCAGCAACTCTAAACAGGGTTTTAAGTTGAGATTTAAAG
>NW_006800409.1:354352-356138 GCF_000485575.1 Poecilia formosa
ACTACTCCCAGGTTTCAGGCTGATTGCTGGTTTTCAGTTGTAATAACTGACATCCAATGACATCACTTCTGCTTGCAACCGACAGTTTGACCCGTGTCCGTGGCTCCACCCACCATGCAGTATCATGGTCAACTAGGGGTGGGCATTTATAGTGTCATTTATCACAAAAAATGTCTTACAACAATAAAAATGTTCTGTCCATTCATCCCAGGGTTTCCCCCAGTGTATTGTAAACCTGATAGAGATGTATTTGTAACCAAACAGAGCTCAAACTCAAAGGTTAAACTCAGCATCAGATTGTTGCTATGGTAACAAAATAATCTAACTCTGAAGATTGTTCTTTGAACTTTTCCAAAGTAAACTTGCCAGCTCCTTAAAATCTTAAGTTTAAGTGTTAAACAATTTAAAATCCTTTTTTGTATGCTGAAACATTAAGTCAATTTTAACAGCATTGACTTTTTCAATGAACAAAAGTTAAAATTCTATATCTGTGGTCTGTGTTAAAATATTAGCATAATGGGCCCCTGAAGCCCTGGGGGCCTTCTGGAGCTGCTGATTAATTTGGATTAAACGGAAGTACAAATAATTGAAATTCATTTTATTTTTATTTATTTATTTATTTTGATTTGTTGTTTTATGACTTGTCAGTTGTGAGTTTAACTGATGTCTTCTCGTAACATATAACTATGTACATATATATTTACATTTCCTGTCTACTTAAAATCTTTTAATACAAAAACACGGTGGACCGCCTCGGCACCCCGACCACTTGGCTTAGCAAGTTTTCTGGGGGAAACCCTACACCCTTCATCTTATACACTTATCCCTAGAGGACTGGTGAGGGCTGATCAACATTTTGATTCATTGTTTTCTCAATAATATTCAATTGATGTTAAAAAAAGACTGACTTCATTATTAGAAAGCTTTTCTTCTCCACTGTTTGTTCAATGAGAGCATCATTAAATATCAGTAAATTCAAAAATCTGTATTCTTGTATGAAAGAAATTAAAATTAAACATTTGTGGTTTAGCCCATTTAAGAATAAATACATTTCTCCAAATGTTTCTCTGAACTGGAGATGCAGGTGAGTCAGTCTGTCTGAACCCCCAACGGTGGAATCTTCAGTGGTTTACCACCTTACACCTTCCCTCTAACCATAGGTCTGTCTTCATGTCCTCAAGCAGATTCCTCCCAGGTAAAATAGACCACCTGACTACATCTATATACAAAAAAATGTATACATGTGCTATGCAATCAGTGTGCTCCTTTAATGCTGTTATGTTGTTGTCAGCATATCCAAGTAAAAATCTTGGATATGCTAATTTTGGACTCACAGCATCAGAGTGGGGATACCTAACGAGGTATCTGTGGTGAACGATCTCATCCAAGATCTCTCTAGAGGTGTGTTACAGTGATCTGGGTCCTCATGCATAAAAGAGTGTGACGTTTTCACACTAAATCTCAGCGTATGGACAAATTTAGAAAAGTGCGTCGCAAAAAAAATCCAGATGTATAAAGCCGTGTGCACCTTTCCTTTAGAAATCCCAAATTTGCAGGGAATAGAGCAGCTGCTGGTCCGATCTGTCGCCACCCATAAATAAATATGTGAATTAGTATAAAAACCCGGAAGTCTGACACCACAAGAAGCAATAACCATGGCAACGTCCTTGTTTGTGGCAGTATAAGTATTTATAATAATAATAATTATATATTTTATTTAAAAGGTGCTTTCAGGTCACCTTACAAAATTAAAAATACATTTAAAAGAAAAAAAAAATCCAAATTA
>NW_006800409.1:356148-361793 GCF_000485575.1 Poecilia formosa
TTGGCGTCTATTTTCAGCTACGTACATTCATTTTGCCCCCAAAAAAGTCGATGCCCCGCCCGTCGATTCAACCAGCCAGCCATTTGTAATCCATAGGGGGGCGCAGAAGAAAAAGTTTGGGAAACACTGGTCTAAAGTAATAAAAGTTTTGGTTCTCCATATTTGATTTCATAAAGTAGGTGGTCCTAACTGTTAATCTAAGGTAGTGAGTAGTTTCTCTAGATTAGTTTCTCTGGATTTTAAGTTTGTTTTAATTCCTTTTCTGGGTTGCAAGATAATTATAAGTACTCCATAATTTATATTCTAGAAGGAGTTTCTCTGCATAATAATCTAAAAAATATAATATTGGTCTAAATAGTGAGTACTCCATAACTTCTAAAAGTAATTAAATAAACTAGACAGTGCAAGGACGAGAGGAAAAGACATGAGGGAAGTATGGACATGTAGCAACATTCAGATAATACATGTTTGTAAACATAAATGTGTTTTCATCACAATACCAAACTCTTTCTGTGTCAGCTGTAATTAAATATTACCTTTGTTCATCTCCCTCGTTCATGTCATGCAGCAACACATAATACTTGAGTGTGTTGGGGATAAACCACTTTGGGTTAGTGTATTCTCCACTGTGCTGAATCTTGTGCTGCTCCTGGGAAAGCTTGAGGAACTGCTCCACTGGAACAGCCTCAGTGGATGACACCACCAGCAAGCCTGGAGTTTGTCAAGGACATAAAACATTGGTTTGCTTTACAAATTTATACCTTACTTTTTACTTTCCCCTATTATCAATATGTCTTTATAATTGCTTTTTTAAAACAAATAACTACTGTGAATCTGTAGATCATTAGGAATAAATAAGATTTCACCCTGTGGCCCACACTAGTGGCACAAACATGGGAAATCAGAAAGTGATCTAATTGGTGAATAATATTAGAGCTGGAAAACTATGACAACACAGACATAGACAGGCACAAAGTGTTAAGCAGAAAGGATACACGCCAGGTAGTGATTCAGGAACTCATGGTCAGAGGCAGGCATGGACTGCAGGAAGTTTTCCCTGTAGGCTTCAAACCAGGGTGTCGTAACTAAACCACAAACAGTTTCAGCAAAAACAAAAAAAAGAAAACACAAATCATCCAGTAGCCACACTTCAGCGTAATATTTTTTATATTTACCGTAACATCAGGGGCCACATGTATAAAAGAGTGAGCAGTTTTCACATTAAAACTCGGCATATGGACAAATTTAGAAAAGTGCGTTGCACAAAAAAATCCAGATGTATAAAGCCGTGTGCACCTTTCCTTTAGAAATCCCAAATTTGCAGGGAATAGAGCAGCTGCTGGTCCGATCTGTCGCCACCCATAAATAAATATGTGAATTAGTATAAATACCCGGAAGTCTGACACCACAAGAAGCAATAACCATGGCAACGTCCTTGTTTGTGGCAGTATAAGTATTTATAATAATAATAATTATATATTTTATTTAAAAGGTGCTTTCAGGTCACCTTACAAAATTAAAAATACATTTAAAAGAAAAAAAAAATCCAAATTAATAAATAAATAAATAAATAAAGAGATTGTTCAAATGCCTGTCTGAACAGTAGAGCGTTCAGCCGGGATTTAAAGACAGGCAGCATGTCAGAAAGTCCTTAGAGTGGGAATGTGGATGTTTATTCTAAATAGTGGAATCATGTGCATAAGTTGCACATTTACAGAGTAGAGATGCTTTCTGTCCATACAGGCGCATTTACAAAGCGGACCTGGCTCGACTGAAGGATGACTGCAGCTGGACTGGTACCGGTACCACACGGCTCCTTAAGTTTTGCTCAAGAGCTCCAGGATGATGAGTCTGGATTAATCTAAACTGTAGTAAACAATCACCATCATTTCCCAGCAGATCAATATGATATCTGATCAATTGCTCCATCTGAATCCTTCCATTGGTGATGTTCTCCATCAGAGCCAAAGCGCTCCTCAATTACCCGGCTCACCTTTGTGCAGCTACTTATATATGTGTGATTGTCTACACACCTTGATCACCTTAAAAATAATCAAACCTGAACTGTTTGGAGTTAATCTGCTGATCCAACCCTGTTTTCTTTTCTAGTGAGAATGAAATGACCCCGTAGATGCATGAAATCTATGGGGTCATTGCGTCTTCGGCTCACAGACCAATGTGTTACATCTTTATGAGACAAAAACTGAGTAAAAGTGTTATTTACATTCAAGTGAGGTTTTCACATCCTTCTATTTTCGATTTCTTTATTTTGTGTGTGTGTGTTAGCTCACTGTCCGAGGACAAATATGGTTCAGTTTCCTCATTTACGTTTAAACAATAAAATATTAAAATCATGAAAAAAACATCGGGTTTGATGCTTCTTGGTCTAAATAACAGTGAATGTAGTCAGATTTCAGTGTATTTAGGTGAGTTTTGATGCTTTGTAGTTTATTGTTCAAAGAAAAAGTTTGCCTGGCTGTCGCACATTATTCTCATGCCAGGGGAAAAAGTGTGGTATATTTATCCAAACTCTGATGCAAATTTAATTTTTATACATGTTGATTTGTTCGTAAAATATGGCGTCGCACATTTTTTGTGCGTACGCTGCTTTATACATGAGGCCCCTGGATGTAGATGGTGAGGAAGAGCTTAGATATAGACTGTTGTGGTCATCTGAAAGATTTGTTTGTGTATTTTTAGAATATTTAAATAATCATGTATCTGTAACCTGAAACTCCAAAAAGACTAACCAGTATATGTTGAACTTACCATTTAAATTTAAATGATAGTCTCCTGTCCTCATAGCGGTGGTCTGTGCAGCCTCCTGTGGCTGACAGGAAAACACCACTTCACTGAGAAGACGGTTCTGGGAGGCTCCGAGGGAAGCAGATGGACTGGGACTGGTCACCACATTGCTGACACAGATCCGTAAGTTCTTCACAGTCTGGAGCTGGTTGTTTGGATCCCGGATGTGACCTGAAGAAGAGAACACTTTCATTCTGATCTGCCAAGATCATGAGTCACTGCTGCTGATTCCCTCGGCCTCTTTAAGTGACTTGAGGCTCCTGCTAAAACTCAACCACAGTTGGTTGGTTCATTCTTTCTTTCACAGCTCTTATCTTGACACAGCTTCAACAATATTGCACTGTAGAAGCCCATTGCTCCCCCAGTGGCCTAAACTGGAAGTAGGCATGGGATGAGCCCCAGGGTTCTGGAGGCCTATACAACATTAGCCTGACAGACGGTTCCAGCACTTACACACATAACCTGCCTATCCCAGCACAAAAGAGTACAATAAATTTACAAAAATTGCAGGTTTATGACTAGATGAAAACAAGTTAGCACTGCTGTAAAGAACAGATGAAGAATATTCTGACAAAGCATAACTGAAGCCACACAGAATTATTTTAAATTCAAAATGTTTCCAGAAGATATTTAATGGCTCGCACATATTTTCAACAGACGCTCCCATTGATTTGCTGAACACTATTTTAAATGTCTGATGCCATCAGACTGACCAGACAGCTGATTTAATGTCACAATGCAGTACCTGCAGAGAAAACTGATTGCAAAGTGCAGCTTGAGGAATTCAGATAAATACATAGTATTCTTCATAGTGGTTAACCTGGTAACTGACCACAGCAGCAAGTAACTCGCATTGATTTTCACGTTTTACTGATAAAACCCCATTTCTATAGAATTTCAGGTCATTCTCAGAACTAACTGCTAATTTAACCACAAGATTTGTTATAAACACATTTATCAGGTGGAATCTAATGAAATCAGTTCCATACACATAGTGCTGTGAACTCCCTTTCAGTGAACACGCTATTATACAATTATACAGCACATGTGCAGCGTTGGTGTTAGTCCTACTAACATATTTAGTGTCATTACAGATCAAAAAAGTGCACACAGCAGACCCCTCCTGCCTGTCTGACTCGGGCTTCGTTAATCAGGTAAGCTAGTGCAATGTTAGCGTACAGCTACCGTTGCTAGCATCGTGTTACGCTTTGGAAACAATTTTCCACTAAAGCAGCTTGTATAATAGCTAAGAAGAGGATTTCAGACTCATACCTTCGGATGTCAATCGACAGAATGGCCTCAACAGCTCTACAAAATTTAGGTTGTTCTTTCGAGTGACTCTTTCCGCTTCACCGCTACATAACACGGCTATCATGGGGACAAACGAATCCTGAATGAATTCGTGTACGGAGAGAACACACTGAGCCATGTCGTACTAGAATAACAAGCAACCCTTTTTTTTTTTTTACAAACTAAACCGGTGGTTCGCTTAATAACAACCTATCTAAACGGTTGATATCTGGTGAAAACTAGCAGGCGGCGGCCATATTGTCGCGAACCCTCTTCCTGTGTAGTCCTGAGGCTGTCAGGTGACTGCAGATATATGTTTTTTTAAAAGAAACTTTATTTAGAAGCGCGATAAGAGTATAAGCAACGGAACGACAGACAGATAACCTGAAAAGTGATTTATTAAGACAATATCTAAATTAGAATTTAGTTCAGACTTCTAAACCACACCATAACTTCATTTAGTTTTGATTACTGGATCAGACTTAATAGAGCAGCTGAGTTAGCTCTTGAAGGGTTGCACAGACAGGGAAAAATAACACATTAAATAACAAAGTTGCTGTCATGTACGTGAAGCATTGCCCTGATCCAGAGTTGTCTTACGCCCTGAAGTGCAAACCCATCCATGAGTGGACTTCCTACAGCTAATTATCTCTCTGATCATTGATGATTATCAGAGAGAGCTGAGGGCTGCAAACGGAGTCAGTGGTACTGCTCAGTTGAAATTTAATAATACAGCCATCACCACAGAGCAACCAGGTCACACATCAGCCTTTTCAATGTCTGGAGAATATCATGCCCAAAGTCTGCCTACTGCTTCGCAGCCACAGAATGGTTCCAACCCATCCAACCACAGCCTGCAGTCCACCTAGACATGAACATTCAAGCTGCATCTTATCACAGTCACCTGTAGAATATTTAACAATCAGAAGAGAGACTTCTCAGCCGCATGGTTGATATGTTTCAGAATAAGATGAAGAAGGTCCAGCAACATGCCACACAGCCTGTGAGGAGAGGGAGATTTCAGTAGTCTCCATGTCACAGGTGTCCCAAGGAGTCTGCTTGTAGAGTTTGCAATGAACCAGGCCACACTACAATGTCTCACTGTTTGTCTGACAGACTTTGTTTTGCTTGCCTTGCCCCTGGTGATGTTCAACTGTCTTGCCCAGTTAGTAACTCTACCCATGCTCAGTTAAGGCAAACTAACTGACCTGTATTTGGTGGAGATGGGGGAGCACAGATCTGACAATGTGTCAACTCCCATTGTGTGAATGTTTCTGATGTAGTTGGTGTACACATGTTGGAGTTCATTCATTTTTATCTTTGTGCACCTCCCAGGTTTGTTAACCAGTTTCAGGACCCGACCAGAACCCCTTAGTGTAAATTACCTTGAGAAATAACGTGATTTGGTTATGTAGTGGTATAGAAATATACAAAATTCTACACAAATAGTTTCCAGGTGAGAAGTTCTGGTTCTTAAAGTGGGCTTGGTGTATATAAGGAGCTGCTGCGTTCATTCAGGCTGCCAGAGTCCTGTGGGCTCTGGCAGCGAA
>NW_006800409.1:361803-371393 GCF_000485575.1 Poecilia formosa
TATTTAGGTGAGTTTTGATGCTTTGTAGTTTATTGTTCAAAGAAAAAGTTTGCGTGGCTGTCGCATATTTTCAGGGGAAAAGTGTGGTATATTTATGCAAACTTTGATGCAAAGTTTATTTTTATACATGCCGACTTGTGGGTATAGTATGGCCGCACATTTTTTGTGGGGTACACATGCTTTATACGTGAGGCCACTGGTCTTGTAATCAAGACATGAGAATATGAGTGTGAATGGGTGAATAACTGAATGTACTCTAAAGAGCTTTTGGATCTTCTGGATTTGGTCAAGCGTGATACTAGTACATGCAATTCACTTGGGACTGATGGTCTCAGAGGAAAAGAGTAAAGCTGTCAGATCTGAGTGACTTGTGGAGGTGACCTTGTGAACAAATTGACCTTTGTCCTGTTTTTGGCAGAGGCTCCCTGTTTCTGATTTACAGTGTAGAAATGGCTCATGTGAACAGTTTTATTCCAGACTTATTTTGAAGAGATGGCTATGCAGCGACAAGATTCTGAGATGATCAAAGTTGGGACAGCAATGCATCTTTTTCTAAATCATTCATTAATGATAGACAATCTGCTATAGCTCTAATTTCCACATCAAGCCGTCAGTAGTGGTCCACTTGAAAACACATTGACTTTGAGGTTTCTAATTTTGGTTACTGAATCATCAAAATATTTAACCTTCTGCTTGGCAACATCAAGAGCTCCTGCATGAATGACCATATTTTCAACTGCTGGATGTTCATTCATAGTTGTCAGTGTTTTCTCAGACATGTCAGACACCATGTGATGGGAAAAGTACTTTGATCGTTTTCCAAATACAAAACAGTATAATCCTTTTCAGTGCCCCATCACTGGCAGTCAGTAACTTTGGGGCATTTTCTCGCTCCTGAGCGACTTTAGGAGGAAACTGTTCAGATGTTGCATCACACCTCTACTTGGTGTTTAAAGTTGAGTTTTCCCTCCTAGATTCTTGTTGAAGTGCTTGTTATGGCTGCTGCAGCCTGCTGTTTCTTTCTCCTTGGTACCGGTGTTGAGACGTTTCTCTCTTAAATATTTTGAATCAATAATAAGGTTGTCTCGTTTTCATATCCAGCATTTGTTTCCACATTTACTTCAAGTTGATGAATCATTGAGTGTTTAGAATATAAAAGTAACTACAAAAGCTGAGTATCTAGAACAACTTTCAAATGGAAAAAACTGTCAAAGGATCAAAAGGGTCCTCGAGGACCAGCGCCCTGCATCTTTTAGCTGTGTCTCTTGACCAACAGATTTGAATTTAATGGTGAAACTGCCTCACTAGCATGCATGTATGCAGGAGTTAAGCCGATATCTAGCATTGGAGTCAAGTGTGCTGAAGCAGAGACACAGTTAAAAGGCAGGATACCGAGCCTCAAGGTCTGCATTTGAGACCGCTGCTATAAAATGAAGTCATTGATCAGTTTCAGGGCCAGTTTCAGCCCAAGGCCCTGAAGCTGCTTATGCAGGGCGCTTTATCAAAAAGATTTGTAGAGCTGCTAATAGAAAACTAGCTTGAAAGGGTTGTGACTTTGAATGGTCCAGTTCAACAACCAAACTTTTATACTAACGTCTTTGTATTTGTGTGAAACTGAGTTTTAACTTTAAATGAGTTGATTCTCATGATTGGCTCTATTTATTTCTGAGATTTTTTTGGCTTCAAAAAGGCGTGTTTGATAACAATTAAAACTTCTCAACCTTTAACATTGTTTAGCAAAATGTTTTTACATCAGGCTACATGGCTACTACATTGGCATAAGGTACTCAAAGTTGTAGTTGGTGATATGTTGTTTGCTGCTGAGCATGATGTGGCTAAAACAAACATCATTTTCACAAATGCGCCATGAGAAGCCTCTCCAGGAGCACTGCTAAAATTATTTTAAGGCACAAAATCAGCCCAGTACTGGTCCACATTGTCAGGCGAGAAAGAATTACCTAGTATAAATGTAAATTTTAGCTATTGGAATTATGCCTAAGATAAATTAATTTAATCAAAGTGTGTCAACAATATGAATATGTGTATGTATTCCATCTTAAGTGCATACTAAACAGCACAGTCAGAGATGTTATAAGTTTATAGAAGGTATGCAAATGATCTAATCATCTGACTATGATTGCAGCAATCCACATTATTGGCAAAAACAGAGGGCCCCAAAACCAAATTTTGCTTAGGGCCCCATGGAGGCTTAGCTGGCTCTGATCTATTTAGCTAAATAAAATTGTGGCCTTTCTTTATTTCTCAGCTTTTTTCTGCCTTTTCACTCTTCTGATGTAGTTTTCTTGCTGATACATTGTTTCTAACCAACGTTGTGAATGGGTTGTGGCAAATCAACTTTTATATGCAGTCAGCAGCTGCAGACCTGCAAACTTCATGTTGCCTTCAGATTAACTTCAAGAACAGTATGTATACAGCATCATGGAATAGCTTTTTCAAAGACAAGCATCTGCATCCAAGCCATACCTTACTATGTGTAATGCAAAGCCTCAGATAGTGGAGGAAACCACACTGCTATGGGGCTCTAGAGCAGGGGAGATGGGTTTTCTGTAGTGATGGATCCAGTTGACAAGTTTGGGTTCAGCAGTTGCCAGGAGAACAGTAACCCCACCTCCATTGTGTCTTTGAAACTTCATCAGTCTTCCTCTTCATTCATCTGTCTGTATCTTTATGTGTCCCAAATCCCACCTCATCTCATCTCTCCATCAGGGCACCCACCTCAACAAACTTCGTTGCAAGCCGTTTCCAGATGCCTCACCAATATGTGACTGTGCGGTATGTTCCTGCTACTCTTAAGAAGGGGTGTCTCACTACAATCAGGCTTCACCCCTGTTCGCCAATCTGCTTGCTACATCAGTCTTGATCTCTTTCTTTGCAAATCTACTGTCTGTCTCTTTATATCTACAAACGGATTAATTTGAGTGTTTTGCCCAGCCAATGTCGGTAACAGTAACCATGATTTTGGACTGTAGATAAGCAAGGGTAATAAATACTTTCAATAACTAGGAAAAGCAAAGTCCTGAAATCTCAAAATTTTTTAAAATTCAAATGTGAGCCAGATCTCTGTGATTTCATATTCTTGCTTGACTTTTGACAGGCTTCTGCCTCCATGCTTGTTGGTTTGGCTGTGTTGGGTGTTTCAGCTAATTGTCATTGTGCATTCTTTCCAAGTCTGTCTCATTCCTGTAAAAACATAAACAAAAAAAAAAAAAAACAAAACACTTTTCATACTTTCCTTACGGCTTTGTCAGGTTGGAGTTTGATCAAAGGCTTTGGGACAAGTGACCAGAGCTAAGAATCTCTTTATTTTTATTTTTTTTGCTTAACAGGTCATTCTGCTCTTGATCTGTCCCTAAAAATGAGCTTACCTTGGGACTGTTCCACATCTTGTTTAAATGCTTTTTTCCAAGTGGTAATGTGTTTGATTTAAAGCTTTTAAGTGACTTTTGATTCTGTTTTTATAGTCCCCTTTTAATAAGGTTGGAGCCTGATATGATTTTAAGTCCTACAAATGAATTGATGAGAAGATGAGAGGTAGAACCAAAGATCAATTTATTTTCACGAGTTTGGCTATAGAAAACACATCAACACGCGGCTTTCACAAATGTGAGTCCCAGCCCCATGACCTTGGCGATATGTTTACCCTTTATCACAACCTGCTTTCCTGTCTGACAACTGTCAAATAAAAGCCATTCAAGCCATCAAGCCTAGAAATAAATACATCAAAAACTCCCAATGTCTTTACATTCAGCATATTTAGTTTATTTGGATCATCCTCGATGATATTTGTGAAGTCTTCAAATCAAATACTTGGACCTCTCCAGGATTCCCTGTCGTCTTATTGAAGGTTCACCTCTGCATAACATTTGAAACCATTTTTTCAGCAATAAACATTATAGGCATATTTATGTTTCTTCATGTTGTGATCAAAATATATGTCTGACATTTCTGCAATCTCTGTTGTAAGATCTATGTTTTATGTTTACAGGTAGAAGGTATGTAACCTTGTTTATGCTTGCCTATAATTAATGATTAATGTTTTTATTCTGTTTTGATCATATTGCTTTCTATCTTTTCCTTCTCCTGTGACCTCAATGATTACAGCTTCTCTTTATTATGATTGTTAATATACTTCCACTGTGCACAGCTGACAGGACATGGCCTGTTGCTCCTAATTTAGTTATGAAAACTTATACAGAGTATTTAAAAGCCCAGACAGCGTTTTGTGTACATGTACAAGTCATTGTACATACAATACTTGCCAAAAGTATTCGCTCACCTGCCTTGACTCTCATATGAGTTTAAGTGACATCCCATCCCTAATCCATATGGTTCAATATGACATTGGTCCACCCTTTGCAGCTAGAACAGCTTCAGCTCTTCTGGGAAGGCTGTAAACAAGGTTTAGGAGATTTTATGAGGATTTTTGACCATTCTTCCAGAAGTGCATTTGTGAGGTCATGTACTGATGTTGGAGAAGAAGGCCTGGCTCTCAGTTTCTGCTCTAATTCATCCCAAAGGTGTTCTATTTGGTTGAGGTCAGGAATCTGTGCAGGCCAGTCACGTTCATCCACACCAGACTTTATGGATCTCGGTTTGTGCTCTGGTGCACAGTCATGGTGGAAGAGGAAAGGGTCAGATCCAAACTGTTCCCACAAAGTTGGGAGCGTGGAATTGTCCAAAATGTCTTGGTATGCTGAAGCATTCAGAGTTCCTTTCACTGGAACTAAGGGGCTAAGCATCTGGCAATGCAATGTAAAGTTTGCATTGTGCCAGATTTTACACTTGGCACAATGCAGATTGCCAGATGGAGAAGCGCGATTTGTCACTCCAGAGAACACGCCTCCACCACTCTAAAGTCCAGTGGCAGCAGCTTTCCACCACTGCATCCAACGCTTTGCATTTCACTTGGTGATGTATGGTTTGGATGCAGCTGCTCCACCATGGAAACCCATTCCATGAAGCTCTCTGTGCACTGCTCCTGAGCTAATCTGAAGGCCACATGAAGTTTGGAGGTCAGTAGTGACCGACTCTGCAGTTGTTGACCTCTTTGCACTATGCTGACCCCGCTCTGTTAGTTTATGTGGCCTACCGATTCATGGCTGAGTGGCTGTCATTACCAAACATTTCTGTTTTCTTAGAAAACCCAGCTGACAGTTGAAACTGGAATATTTAGGAGCGAGGAAATTCCACGACTGGATTTGTTGCACAGGTAGCATCCTATCACATTTCCACACTGGAATTCACTGAGCTCCTGAGAGCGACCCATTGTTTCACAAATGTTTATAAAAACAGTCTGCATGCCTAGGTGTTTCATTTTATACACCTGTGGCCATGAAAGGGATTGGAACATCTGATTCCAATCATTTGAATAGGTGAACAAATGCTTTTGGCAATACAATATAGTACATGTCTGTCGATAGAATAGCCAATTTTACTGAAGCAAGAGTAGCTGCTTCAGTAAAAGCTACTGAAAGATATAAACTATGGAAAGACTATATTTTTCCATATTCTGCTAGACTATAGAGGAATTGGAGTTCAAGCCTAATAAGTTTTGAGAAGAAAGACATTTGAAAGTCCTGCTGTCAAACTGAAAATGTGTGCTCTCGAATTATGGCAGAAAGATTTCCCCATAGTAGACTAAGGAATACCAATTTTAGTACGATGCCTCATCTATTTTTCAGAAATGATGTACACACATAAAAATAGAAAATACTGTGTGAATTCTAGGATTTTTGAATAGTTTAGTCAATTTGCATGATTAAAATACAGATCAACAAGCTGAAGAAAGAAAAACACTGGGTCAGTATCAAAATCTCATTTGATTTTGGAGTGGAAGTACCTTATTTAGCAGGAAGAATGCTGTAAGTCTTTCTGTGGCCTCCTTTGTCTTACAGCTGTGTTCACCCTTCTGTTGCAGCTGTCCATGCTCTTCACTGAGGAGTGTGATAAGGTGCGGGACCTGATGCACGTCCACTCCTTCAGCTATGACTTTCACCTGCGTGTGGCTCACCAGTACTTGGTTGGATGCCACATGACACTTCGCCAGGGCTACCAGCTTACGGACTTTCTTGATGACTTCATCTGCCATTACCCAGATATTCCCAAGTTTGGCCGCAATCACATCTTTCAAGGTGATGCATTTCTTGCTGCTTCTAATACAGATGAACATCCACTGTAAATGGTAGGGCTTTCAGAAAAAATAAATTGCTTTATCTTTCAATTATCTACACCAAATTCCACGTAATTTTGATGTGGGATTTTGTGAAGTTCATTATTTCAGGTAAAAGTGAAGAAGGAAAGCTATCTTTCCAAAGGACAATTTTATAGTGGACTTAGATGAGATCATTAAAAATCTTATGTGAGAATTTTTTGATGAGACACTATTTCAGTTTTATTTGCCAAAAATATTTTTGAGTAATAAATCTACATACAGCTGTTGGTCCCAATCCAACAAATAACAAAGAAATTAAAAGCAAAGACACAAAGCTAATAATTTCAATTCGTTTTTCATCATTTTGCAAACGTTGTTGAAACTTAATTTTTATCTACAGAAATCATATTTCCGTCACAATAAAAAAAAAAATCGCAATGATAATGGTACAATAATAGTCCATGTCAGGAAACGCCATACACTGATCATTTTCTTCACACTGGCATCTTCAAGACAGGCAGTGTGTTGGAAGGAGGGCTAGAAAACAAAAAAGTTGATAATGGCCACAGTAAAGTGGATGATGTAAGCCATTTGATTTCTGACTGAATCTACAGTTCTGTCAGAATGACACTGAAATCAAAAATATGAATGACTTCTTTTAATATCTAATAGCCATAACAATTGGAAAAGTTCTTAAAAAATGTTAGTTATTATTTAAACCCTCCCATTCTTTCGAGTCTCTGAACCTTTGTGGAGGTAGTGAATATGTTTGCTTCATGTTGCATTCCCCAAACGTTAAGGCTTTGATTAAAATGAAACAACGTAAATATCTTACATATTTTTTTGTATTTCTGTAAAGGAAGCTTTTCAGTCTCCACGGGAATAATAACAGCTCACCAGCTCTACAACTATATCACTGACCACACCAGCTCTTACGGCATGAAGCCTCTCCGCATGTCAAAGACTGCAGTTGCTACTGACAACAAGAAAGGAATGGCTGACCTCCATGAATATGCACTGGTGGCTCTGTGGAACAGGTCAAAACACATCCCAGTAAACCCTAAATAAACCGACTCTGTTGATGTTTGACCAATTTTAATGAAACATTCTGTCTGTTCTTGTGGTTTTGCTTCCCACGCAGTTCGGGCTCCTACAAGGACCTGGAGGGCCTCCACCACCATGACGACTTTGACGTGTCTCTGGTAGTGTGCCACAATGCTGTTCCATTTGAGGAGCAGTCAGATGGGGAGAGGCATTTGCTAAGGTAATAATGAGCAATAGAACAGTATATGTTATTATGAGAGAAAATTTTTAAAGCTTATTAACCCTTTTTAAAACTTTTTGACTCGTTAAATCCTCTCTTATGCCCGGATTCAGAAAATGCTGTGCGCAAAGACTGAGATCACACAGAGATATCAGCGTCGCAATAATCAGCATTTATTCAAGACAGACAGATGGATGCTGTCACCACAAGAGCACATCACAAAACTCAAAGCACAAACAACACATGAATTTACCTGAGAGAGAGAAAAGGACAAAAGATGGAAACGACAAACAAAAAGCAAAGACCTCTTTGGAGAGTTGCAAAAGCAAATCTGGTTTGTTCCTCACATGCACAAATTTTTATAGTAAAAGCGTATTCTTCTCTTTAATTTATTCAAATAAGGCGTATCTTTGCTCATCCACCCAGGAGCTGTCTCAACCCTCTTTAAAGTTAGAAACTCCCTGCAATTTGTTTTCAAGATCAAACATCAGTTGTCAGCTTTATCTAAGCGAAGTGGAAGCAGAGCTTCTCCTCCACTGGCCTGAACTCATCCTGTTTTTGTGGCTTTTCACATATCGGTGTGAAGCTGGAACTTCTCCTGATTGGTTCCCACACAGACAAAAGGCAGATCAGAAGATCTTAGCAATCTGCTGTAGCTACAGGTAACACAAAGATTAGTCCAAAAACTATATTTAGGTTATTTCAATCAAGACATGTTAAGTTTTAAAACTAGCATATTTTAAATTTATTTTCTTAACAATGTATATATGTATGTATGGTGTGTGTGTGTGTGCGTGTGCATGTGTGTATCAGAGGTCACGCTGACTTTTTTATCAGTCATTTCAACCAACATTAAAAAAATCAGTCATGTTCTATTTTTACCTGTCAAATTATAATCACATCAACATCGGCTATTTAGCTGCGTTTGTTTTGCGGTTTAGTCAATATTCACCCAGTTGAGCCATGAACCCAGATTCCTTCACACATAAAGCAGATAAATGTATCTAACTTTTTCTCTGTGACACAAACCACTGACTGTGGCCCCAATAACTTATAATAAATTAAATTAAAGACTCCACTTAAATTACCATCACTTCACTTGCTGTGGTCTGAACGGACAGTCTCTCAAATTCCTCCTGGTCACATCTGCAGAGAGATCTGCACTAGTTCATCAGTCAGTTGGATCTGTCTGATCCAAACCGATCAATTGAACTCTGCAATTTTTTAACCCTATGCGTGGTCCGGTGTGTGCTTTTACGAGGATTTTTTTGCGTGCTTTCACTTCCCCGAAATGGACAGATGTCCATGTCCATTTCTGCTGCACTTTTGAGCGCCGCTCTCCTTCTGGGCGTGGCAGGGTAATCTCTTCCAGCTCCATTTGTTAAAACTGCAGGGTGAGTTAAGTTTAATTCTTTACAGCAGCGGAGATGTGTACGCATTGGTTGTGCAGCGGACTGCGCATGTGTTACAACTCCACCCTAAAATTCCTAAAGTAAATTCTGGCACTGGGCTTTTAACATAAAACGAAAAAGTAATCCGAACAGTTGATGAGTAAAAAAAAAGTATAATTTATTTTACAATCCTGATAAAACAACATCTACAGGAGACATTAAAAAAACACAGGGGAGCTTAATGCTTCAGGGTCTCCAAGGCCAAAATAATAAACAAAACACCCCCTTATAGCTATAAAATAAAACAACCACTTGCTAAAGAAGAACTAAAAGAAAATACAAAACCTAAACTCCCTTACTAACCAAAAACAGGAGAAAACAGGTTACAACAAAAATGGCAGAGAACCCCTACCAGCTTCCACCTCTGAACAAAAACACTTCTTGAACAATTGTTCACAAAGATGCTCACAGCAAGCTCAGTTCCCACACAAAATCAGATCCCACACAGGATCACAGATCAAACAAAAGGAGGGATCTGGCATCTCCAGCTTGCTGCTTATATAGGGCAGCTGACGAGCCCCAACACATTTCACCTGCAGCAGTCAGGCAGAACGAAACAGAAAAACACAGGGCTCTCTGAGATAGAGAGCCCCTAGAGGTCGGTGACCGTAACAGCATGTTATGGTCTAATTTATTTATTTCCTAAAGATAAACTGCTGGCTCCTCTGTTTAGACTATAACTGAATTAACACAACATTGCATT
>NW_006800409.1:377913-380550 GCF_000485575.1 Poecilia formosa
ATCGCACTTTTCAGTTTTTATTCATAAAAAAGGTTTTGAATCACATATAAGTTTCTTTGAACTTCACAACTGTATAACACTCTGTGTTGGTCTTTCCAATAAAATATATTCATGTTTCTGGTTGTAATGTGCCAAAAATAAGAAAATGATCAAGGGGAGTATGAATACTTTTGCAAGCCACTATGATATTATAACTGTGATTTCTGTTGTATATTATGAGTTCTGTTATCATTATATATATTGGTTATCTATTCCTGTAGGTCCGTAATTAGGACCTATTCTGTAATAGGTCCATAATCTAACAAACACATCTATGTTGAAATATCTAAACATAGTATGAATTTCTTATTTTTGCTCAGTCTGTGTACTCTTCTTGTTAACTGTTTTAAACTACTCACTATAAACAATATCAGGGGTGTCTGGCTGGTTTTTTGTAACGTCAAAGTCGACTTCATGTCAATGCCAAGGTTGGACTGAATGATAGAATTTTAATACCTAGTCATAATGAATGGTGTATAACATATTAAATTTTAAGGATTTTAACCTTCTGTTGCAATAACCTGTCCTTTATATGTTTTTCTGTTCAGGTTGCGATTCTATGTAATCATGACAAGTCAAAGGGAGCTCTTCCCCCATCTCACCGCTGATATGCGCCGCTTCAAGAAGCTCCCTCAGATTTACCGTGATCCAAATGAGCAGGGTAGTCGGCTCCCCCGCGATCGAGCAGAGAGCACCGGGTCAAGTGGAGATGGCCATGATCTGTGGGAGGAAAGGTCATCTGAAGCTGCCACTATCTCAGCCCCTAGTGATGGCAATGAATTTTATCCTCTGACAGGGGGTGGGCCAGGGTGTCAGGGGCTGGTCTACAGCTCCTCTCTATTCCCTTTGCTCAACAATGAGGTGGCTCTGGCTCGCAAACAGATCCAAGCCAGTGTGGAGCAGGCCATGGGTCACTGCCGCCGGGATAACCTGTGGAGGAGGCTGTTCCATGGAGATCATGTGTCCCTGGACAAATTAAAGCTGGCCAAGCTGTCATTCACAGAACTGGAGGAGCTGCTGCAGGCTGTTCAGAGCCATTCAGTGGGGGACATTGACCCACAGCTGGTAAGAATATTTACTCTTTAAACAAAGTAATGTGAAGAAATGGAGAAATCCAGTCAGACTGAATCTCATAAATTAAAGAGACAACTTGTCGAGCGACACACCTTGTTGTTAGTTTGTGTTGTTGTGTAACCCAAACAAGTCCATTTGGTGAGATTTAATAAACATTTAGAATAAAGACATAGCGACATGATTAGTAGATGTTTCCTTACAATAAAATTTCCTGCCACTTTGTTTAGTGTGTACAGTTACCTTAAACTTCCACTATTATTATTTATAAAATCAGTGCTTTGTTTTGTCTAAGATTAAATCTCTTGTTTACTGGTTTTAAGATCTAATAAAACATAATGTTGAGGAGATCGGAATAAAAAAAGATATGCATGTTTCTCAAGTTTAACCCGTTGTCCTTTCCCCAAGACTAGTGAGTCAAAAGATTTTGTCAGGGACTGTAGGGGCTCTGCAGGAGCAGAGTATTAATAGGGTCATAGGAACTGCTGATTTCATCATGTTAATCCACAAAATCATCCAGAACATTGTGTGACAAGAAAAGAATCATGGAATTACAAGTAATGTGAAGGGCTTTTGCAGAAGAAATCGATGCAACACAAAACTTACTTTCCGGTTACATTATTTGTGTTATCTGTGTTATCAATCAATCAAATCAAATTTTATTTGTATAGCACATTTCAGCAGCAAGGCATTTCAAAGTGCTTTACATAATTAAAATAAAAACAGCATGTGACATTAAATAAACAGTGAGAAAGAGAAAGACATTTTGAAAAAGATTAAAAAAGATAAGAACATTAGATAGTGTGACAGAGAAATAAAAATAAGTTAATAAGTAGATGAAAACTAAAGATAAAAACATTGAAAACATCGAAGACATCAAAACCCGCAGTTTAGTCATAAGCAACTCTAAACAGGTGGTTTTTAGTTGAGATTTAAAGGCTCTCAGTGTTTCAGCTGGTTTACAGTTTTCTGGAAGTTTGTTCCAAATTTGTTGTGCATAGAAGCTGAATGCTGCTTCTCATCGTTTGGTTCTGGTTCTGGGGATGCAGAGCAGAACCAGAACCAGAAGATCTGAGGGGTCTGGACGGTTGGTACAACAACAATTCAGTGATTGGATGGGTTCAGAGTCACCTGGTGACATCGTGATGTAGAGCTGTGTATCATCTGCGTAGTTATGGTAACTGATCTTATTTCCTGTTATAATCTGAGCCAGTGGGAGCATATGAATATTGAATAAGGGGTCCTAGGATTGAACCTTGGGGTACTCCACATGTGACCTTTGACCTCTCTGATGAGAAGTTTCTGATTGAAACAAAGAAATCCCTGTTCTTTATGTAAGATTCAAACCAGTTGAGCACTGGACCGGAGACTCGACCCAACTCTCCAGTTGATTCAGTAAAATGTCATGATCGACAGTGTCAAACGCTGCACTGAGATCCAACAGAACCAGCACTGTGGTTCTCCCACAGTCCGTATTGGTAACACTTTATTTGAAGGGGGGTGAATAAGACTGTCATGACACTGTCA
>NW_006800409.1:381446-414597 GCF_000485575.1 Poecilia formosa
TAATTGACTTATAATTTCTTCTAGGGTTTTATAATTTAGTAGTTGAAATCAGGTTATTTTTCCTGTATTTGTTTTGTTTGGGCACAGCATAGGTATTGGCTTTGGAGTGGATGTGCAGATTAATCCTCTGATCTTTTGAATTTTCTCTGAAAAAAAAACTGGAAAACTTGTTGCAGGCGGCATTAGATTGAAGTTCAGGTGGTAACGTCATAGGAGGGTTTGTGAGCCTGTCAACTGTTGCAAATAAAGCTCGAGCATTGTTCATGTTTTTGTTTATGACATCTGCAAAGAAAGCCTCTCTTGCATGTTTTAGTGCTGAGTGATAGTTACGTAGTCTTTCTTTGTAGATTTCATAATAAACGTAAAGTTGAGTTTTACGCCATTTTTGTTTGGCCCTACGGCAGAGTTGTCTTGCAGATTGAACTGTTTGTGCATTTCTCCATGGAGATTTCTTCCTACCAGACACAACCTTCACTTTAATGGGGGCAATGTAATCAATATCTGAAAGTTTAGACTGAAAATCATTTACCAATTTATCTACATCATTACAGCTTAAGGGCGAGGAAGAAGAGTAGATTTGATGAAATGTTCCTGCTGTGTTTTCTGTGAAAAAACGTTTTGTGACAGTAGCTGTTTGTCCACTTGGGTTAACGGATAAAGAACTTCCATCCTAGTCAGACATCCTTGAGCCTTTCTTCTGAAGCGATGATCACATTGTTGTCCTTGTTGATAAAATAAAAAATGTTTGCAGTGAGCAGCTTTATCCCATGTTTGTTAAGATTGCGTCCTCCTCTTCCAAAGAGGTGAAAGCGCTGCCAATAGACCCAGAGGTTATCGATGAAGGTCACTGAGCTGGTAGAGCAGGTTTTAATCAGCCATTTGTTTATCATGAACAGCCTGGAAAGTTTTTCATCTCCCCATTGAGGTGATGGAATTGGACCACTGAGAAATAACTTCATTTTTAATTTTCCCATAGTGTTCAGAAGAATATTAAAGTCCTTTTTCAGAATCTCAGATTTTTACTTTGCCAGATCATTGGCTCCAACATGCACAACTAAAGTCTCCATGTTTGGCTGATCAGCGGTTAGTGAGAGCACTTTGCGAGTCAAATCAGATACAGTGTCACCAAGAAAAGAAACCACTCTCGTTTTCTTGGCATTGTAAACATGGCTGATCCCATTTACTGCTTCATCTCCAACAATAAGCACTCTTGGCATATCTTTCGTTTTCCTGGTGGTCACTTTGTCCTTCGGAGACAAAGTGTGGGGTGGATGTGATGGTTTTGCCTCATTGTTGATGTTTGAAGGTGGGTTTTCACTCAGAGGCTCAGACTGGAGTGCAGAAAATCTGTTTTTCAGTGGGATTCCCACGGAGTCAGAATGTTTTGAGGCTTGGGCTGGTTGCTTTGTCCATGGGAGCGGGGTCGGTGGAGCCGTTTTGGTTGCAGCTACTTGTTTTGGCGGAGCAGGTGTTGAAGTTGCCAGGTGCAGGGTTCTCCCTGTTCTTATTGGATCCGCAGTGCGAGACTCCCGTTTCAACTTGGCACCCTGAGCGTTCCAGGGTGAGCTGCTCGGTACAGGCGCACAACCTCTCCGTTGATTTGAGGAAGAGTTGTCTCACTTCCACAGGCAGCATTGATCTCGAAGTTCACCTCCAGCAGTGCAATCTTCCTTTCAATAGACAGAAGTTGTTGGAAAATAATGCTCATGTTCGACGTTTCACATTTTCTACAGAACCACAGATCCATCGACTCCGGCATCTGAGTCATTCTGGAGCAGGC
Organism: Poecilia formosa; assembly: GCF_000485575.1. NCBI lineage: Eukaryota > Metazoa > Chordata > Actinopteri > Cyprinodontiformes > Poeciliidae > Poecilia > Poecilia formosa. The sequence continues at coordinate 383,227 of NW_006800409.1, forward strand.
CAGGTGCACGATGTTGCACTCAGACTCTTTTTCGGGAGGGATCATCTCAAGAAATCAGAAAGCAGAGTTAAAATCAACCATCCAATTTATTAAAGCAAAAATATGTAATAAAAATATATAGAGACAACAGAGAAATAGTCTGCCGTTACAGCATTGGACCACAGCTATCCATGAGTCCTTAAGGGTCAACACAGAAATGACCTCAAACAACCATGTCCAGTTCCTTTTTACGCCTACATTAGATACGCCCTAAAGAGGTCATTCCCTTAACCTTATGTGTATGAGTGTGTGTGCATAGATAAAACCAAGAACTTTCAAAATAAAAACATTCTAACGCATTATATGAATAAAAAAGCAGTCTCATTAAAATATCAAAAACTTAAGAAAGTAAACATGCAAACAGAATCCTATAAAATCTCTCTCTTTCTTACCATCCTCCTTAATCTTTTACCTTTTTCTTTTACTATCTTTTAAGAAGATTTAGTAAAATAACTTCAAAAGCTTCTGACTGAATTAAGACACTCAGCCAGAATGGTCTAAAATATCACACATATGATGTCACATGGTTGATAAGAGACTGTTGTGTCACTGCAGGATTATTTCCTAACCATGAGTCCAGCATGGTACCAAAGTCTGATTAAGGTTCTACTCAGTCGATTCCCTCAGAGCTGCAGACACTTTGATGATAATGGCGTCCAGTATCTGGTGAGTAAAATAACCCAGCATTAACACAATGTTGAGAGATGTTTTTTAAACTGTACTTTTTACTTGTCAGCTGAAATGTAATTATTCCTCATTTTACAAACTATGACTTTCTTTAAAATTGACCCAACATTAAGCATGAACTTAGTTCAGTTCAGTTTTATTTGTATAGTGCCAATTCACAACAAATGTCATTTCAAAGCACTGTGCAAAAATCATATCAGTTCAGTCATACATACATTCCCGTTGATCCTAGTTATGATCCCAGTAGAGTATGCTCAATTTATTTTCAAAGTAGTTTAAAAAGTTTCTCTCTAAAGAAACCCAGCATATTGCATTGAGTCATTGATCTGCAGTATTCACTCCTCCTGGATGAGCACATAGTGACAGTCACGTGTGACATTGACTTTACAAAAATGCCTCATACCAAGAATGCATGTAGTGACAGTAGAGAGGAAAAAATCCTTTTTAACAGGAAGAAACCTCCAGCAGAACCAGAACCTGGCTCAGTTCAAGTGGCCATCTGACACAACTGACTGGGGGTTTGAGAACAGAGAGCAGAATGCATAAGAAGAAACAAATAACTTGATGGCAGCATTATCTCAGCTGATGCCCTCCTCCAGGAAAGAATCCCAGACAAACAGAACGCCAGACCAGCTTCTATGAGGAGAAAAACAATGGAGAGAAAACAAAAAGAAAATACAGTTAAAATAACAGCAAATAATGCAAATTGGTGAGTACTAGAAGAGGAAAGTGAGGAAAATTGGTCCATTTATACTCCAGTAGCCTGTGGCAGCAGTGAGTTAAAGTACCACCCTTGTTAAATTTGTGGACAATAAAACTGTAGTGGGTCTCACCTCATGATTGGATGAGTCTGCCTACAGGAGCAGGGTGGAGCGACTGACGGTGTGCACAGGGCACCACACTGGTCCTGGTACAGCCAAGACCAAGGAGCTTAAAGTGGATTTTAGAAGTAAAAAAGGTGAAGGTGTCAGCCTTGCATTTCTTGGAGGCCACATTAACATGAATAACCTGGCCTGGGGTAAACACAGCTAATGTGACAAAGAAGGCCCAGCAGAGATTCTTTTTTCCTGAGAGACCTCAGGAGAAATAACATTTGTCAAAAACTATTGGTGTCCTTCTATCGATGATCTATTGAAAGTAGAGGAAGATTCTCTGGAGAGTCATCCTCTGTTCATTAGCACAGAGGGTGACTCTGTGCTATCATAAGAGAATCATAAAATCTTTTCAGAAGACCATCGGCTGCTCTCTGCCATTTCTTGAAGAACTCCACAGGTTACGCTGCCTTAGAAAAAGCAGGAATCATTTAAAAGACTCTTAGCACCATGGCTACATACAACTGCTGAACATACAAAAGCAAGAAGAAACAGACTGAAAAACAGTTTATACCTAGCTGCCATCAGGGCATTAAATGCCAGCTAGTGTTACGTCCAATGTCATGGTTATGTGCAATGGTTTTCTGTGAATGAATGTTTGTAAGGAAAGGCACTCAATTTTGTTACAGTTCATGTATTTTTATTACATGTTTTATAATGACAATTATTTTTTAAAGATATATATTATTAAGGATTTTAGGCATTGTACCCAAACCAGTGCCACCACAATCATGTTAACATAGTCATTCATGTAAATGGTGTAAAAGGATGAGGTTGAAGTGTTTGAGTGTAGATTGTCTAGCTAATTTAGATCCATGTCTGTTATCTTTTTAAAGGCCGTCCTTAACCAGAAGTTCACAGATTGTTTTGTTTTGGTTTTTCTGGACACCCAAGCAGGAAAAACTGTAAGTTATTAAACAAATTAGACTGTTTTGCTGATCATTTTTATGCTCAAAATTGATTCATGTGGAGTGTTTTCTTTGCAATCGCCTTGATCCCACAGAGCTTAAAGGTTGTATTTCGGGAACCACTGCCGTCCCAGCCTCAGGCCAGCAGCAGTCCACCTCCTCAGCTGGTGTCTATGTACCACCATCTGGAATCTGTCATCAACACTGCCTGCTATAACCTCTGGACAGGACTATTATAAAACTGACAGCAAAATTCATGCGCATAAGTACTTTATGACATCATTCATATATTCTATTATGCCAAGAAATGTTAGGAAATATCAGAAAAATGTGTGTACCTAAAGCCCTACTGCCATATTGGTGCCGTGAAGTGCCTTTATCTGTTTTTCTTCTTCTGTTCTTCTAAATGTGTAGAGGGCATAATCAATTGGTTTTGCGTAATTAAACCTAATGTAATGAGTAGGTTTACAAAGCTCTAATCAGTGAGGTAAGAAAATATCAGCATTAGCTTCAGTGACAAGTCGAGTTATCAGTGATTTTTCTGTAGTCTGTGAGAAGGAATGAGTGTGACCTGGTACTCATCTTACAGTTTCAAGGCTAAGATGAAGCTAACCATAAGTAAGAAGGTTACCTGACACACTGACCAGTGGGGAAGCAAACAGACCCCAGGATGACATTCTCTGCTCTGCCTGAGTCTGTAAAAATGTACTGCTGTCACATTTGTCATGAGAACCTCACTGTAATCTAAGCACTGCACTAACTCATTCATGTATATTGTGTTTAGGTTCAACACATTATAAAGAATTGTAAAAAGGTGAATTTAGCAAGACAGTGAAGTAAGTGGTATCTGAACTGGAGAACATTCTGTAGTTGGTTATTGTTAATAAAATAAAAGATTTAGCTTCTAAAAAGGCTTTCTATTTTTTTATGCACAAGATGAGATTAACAAACATTCTTCGTGTGCAGGCACCTACCAATGGATACTTGGGTTGATGAAGGATGACATCTTCACAAAAGTTCATTTATAGGAACATCTTCAGTATACGTCAGGGTCACAGTGTTTTGGCCGTTTCACTGGCCAGTGAAGGGTGATCAATTCTTGCAGTGCTGTTCTCTTTATCCACAGCCACTGACTCCTTTTCTCATGAGACGCCAACATAGCTCTGGTAGCTCCCAGCCTCCAGCTGCCAAGTCTTTTTGAGGTAGGCATTGCTACAAATCCTCAGCACCAAACCTCCACATGGTGGACTTCAGGCTGCTGAACCTCTGCTGCAAACTCAGTATAACGCAGGTATTTCGTCCACAGGCTTTATCCACTGACTCCTCCCAGGTGACAGAGTTCAATAAGAAAATGTTGAGTTAGAATTCTAGAAACCTACATTTTTGTAGACCTCATAAAGTGGCATCAAAGTTGTGGGGAATCAGAACTCACATCAATATTTGGCTTATGTAATGATTAATAATTATTAATAATTTATTGTTGATGAAATTAACATTACAATTTATTACTTTAATGGGGACACCAACTCTGTCAGAAGAAACTCTTTACACAAAAAATGACCACTGGAACGCTTATTTCTAATCAAGTTTGAGAATTTATTAACAAAATAGCCCAACTTTACGAAATATTCTGTGCAGCACTTTGGCATGTAATCTAGCTACTAGTGAAAAAACAAGGATGTGTGTGTGTGTGTATGTGTGTGTGTATATATTATATATATATTCTGAATGGAATACAATTCCATTCAGATCTTATGAATGAATGACCTATGACAAAATGAAACTGAAATACTGAGAAATTAACTTCAAAACTACTTAACTAATTAAACAAGAAAACTAAGGAGAGTCAGACTTGCAGAACCAAATGCAGCATACAGTGTTGTAAAACAAGAGTTCTCTCCTCCCTCTGGTGAAGGAGGAGGAAGATCATAGAAACAGGGCAATGGAACCTGGTTTCTCACCATCCAAGTTCTTCTTCTTTGTTCTCGGGGTTTAAGTCACACCTAATGAGGGAGGCCAAATCTGTGTGCACAGAGTTGGGAGATCTGGCAGCAAATCCAGATCTCCCTCTGGATTTGCTGAATCAAAATCTGGCCTGCCGTAACTTTTTATGTGGCCCTCTAGACTCTAAATTACAATGAGACTTCAGGTTTTCACACAAAATCAACAGATCCCCAAATTATATTTTTGATTTTGCTGCACTTTTTTTTCTCAAAATTGGTCAAAAACATTGAGTTTAAGTGACTGCTGCCTCAGGATTACGTGATGTCAAGTTATAGTCTGTGATTGAAATACTTCTAAATTAGTACCACAAAATCTGCGATTTTGATTGCAAAAAATACAAAAACAATCACAAAACTCTGGAGGGACTGATCAGCAATTATTTAATTTTAAGATACACTTATTGAATGCTGAAACAAACAGCTATTTATTGATTTTTTAACAGTTTAATTGGTTTTATCAATACATTCTGACACAACTGGCCCTTTAAGAACATTCAGATTTTTGATTTGGCCCAAAATGAAAATTAGTTTGACCCTCCTGCCTTACACAAAGCAAAGTCTTTTCAGCCGTGGCTGAGGTTCTCTTCTTCTGCTGCATGGTTCTTGTAAATGTCTTGAGCTTCCCTTTATCTGCCAGAATAATTCAGCAGTCTACCCTTATTCTGCCTCTTTGCAGCAGCTGAGATTTTCCTTCTGCCACATCCCTTCATTCACTGCTTATTGGTCAGTTTTTAATGCATTATCCGTCTCAGCTTTCCAGCCCTCAGAAGTAATACCGTCTTGGGTTTGAAGACTAATTGACTACTTCTGTAAAAGAACAATTAGTTCATCAGAGTCTAACACAGGCTTCAGTTACAGGCTTTCAGATGAGTTTGAATTATAACAATGTAGCCATCATTAGCCAATAATCTGCATTAAAATATGGAACAATCTCACGTGTTCTCAGGTTACTCAACACCCCATCACACTTCACTTCACAGTTTATGTAGTTTATATTCTCTTCAGAATCATTGTCAAAAATCACAACTCTTTTAACTAAAACTTATTTAATCATTAGCATATCTGATCCAACATATAAGGAATCGGATAACTTTAACCACAATTTGATTACATACAGGTATGTTTCTATAAAATAAAAACAAGATTCATTCAGTGATTCTTGAGTAAAGGGACAAAACAGCTCCTATGGATAAAGCACAACATTTGAATAAAATATACACAACATATTTTTTTTCCAAATATCTGACTAAACTAACCTGGGTCATGTGAGCACAACAATGTATGTTTTCCTGGTGTTTGCTGAATATTTTTTTTATTTTATACATAGTAGTAGGTGGATGGTGTCTTTAAAATAGTTTGTCCTGGAGCAGAACTCAATACATTATAATAGTTTAAAACAATTAAAGGAATACCAAGATAATATGACAATTAAGTATAATTAATTATTAATTCATTTTAATGTATTTTACATAAAGGCATTACTTCATATGTATCAAGTTTTTCATTTTATTCACTAGTTTGTCACCCACCTTCAGCTCTGTGTCAACTCAGTCAGATGGACTTTGTTTTTTTGTTTTAAACATTTCTTTTGTTTCTTTAGAAGCATTTGTCTTTAAAACTGAGTAAAAATATCACTAACAGGGTAATTAAAAAATCATTTTATATTTATTTTTGTCAGATGGTGATGACAAAGTTCTGGGTCAGGTCCATTAAAAACGTAATTTTCAAAAAAATGTTGCAACTGGGAGCCTGCACCTTAGCATCTTTACATTTCCAAAACATTATTTGTCATATTTGAATACTTAAGCTTGAGGAATAATTTTTAAAAAATTGGGGGAAAATGTAAACCCATTTTGCCCTCTTCTCAAGAATCACAGCATTAATTTAACTATGTGTAATCCTAGTTGCTCCCTTCTGTAAGAGAAAATGTTAAAACATGCCTTTTGGCCTCCACTATTCAATTATTCAGTTACAATACTTTTATGCTTTAATTTTGTGCTTTTCACTTATTTTACACATGGAATTGTCTTACCGTTTATGATCACTAGAAAAACAGACATAAAATGGGGAAAAAAACACCATAAATGACAGAATCATTATTTCCTTCAGGTCCCTCAGGGTTCATGGACCTGAAGGATGATGGTTTCTTCACCATCATTATTACATCAGTAACGTCAACACTAGCATCAACGTTTGGTTGACCAATTGAGTTGCTGACGTTTCTGTGCTCCATCACAGAAACATCATTTCTTTCACTTATCTTTTTTAAAACCTGCTTGTCAGAGTCTCCATCAAGCAGATCAGGATTTTAGGCAGAATAATTACCAAGATACAAAATAAACATTCCAAGGTTGATTATATCCCCAAATTTGTCCAAATTGATTTACACATAAGTGTAAATCTTTTATTTAAAAAAAAATCTTTTTTACATGTAAGCAAAATAAGGAGGGAAGATCAAATACATTTTTACAAGGTGCTAAATGTGTCAAAATAACACCCGAGTATCTTGATATGTAGTAAAAATATAAATGATCATATATTCACTAGATCTGTAGCAAAATGTAGAATGTGATACAAAAGTCATCTTCATGTTGCAGGAGTTTGGACCTCCACTGCACTGGAAGGCTCTCCTTCAGTGGTTTTCATAAAGGACACTTCAAAGCTGTGGTATGCAATTTAGAAAAAATGTTTTTTGTTGCTCATGACAGTTTGAGACGGGTAATCTGATGATCATAGTCTGTGAAAAGATTGAGCATCTCCACCATTTCCTAGGGCTACTATTCTCATTTGCAGAAAAGCACAGCTCTTGGTCAAAAACAACCAATCAGAGCCACTAGTAGTCTTATCGTTGTCAATCGAGCTCATTTATAACAAATGAGTAATAACAAATACCCATCCATTATTATACACACCTGTCCCTAATGGGGTCATGAGGTGCGCTGGTGCCCATCTCCAGCAGTCAACGGGTGAGAGGCGGGTTCAGCCCGCAAATCCATTGCAAGCTTATATATTCTGAAGTTACATACTACAGCTTTAAGGAAAATTATAAGGCCACTGGACTTTCAGAAAAGTTCATGAATATTGGGTCCAGTATTGTTGGATCCACCCCAGACTCTTTTCTGTGGAGTCTGCAGGTAACAGAAACGATTATCAGTCGACATCCTTGAATTACATCGACAATAATTAAAGACTTACCAAGTGGCTTGTATTCACAGCCAATGTATCCTTGATAGCCAAGCTTTTCCAGTGTGTTTAACAGGTATCTGTAGCACAGCTCTCCATCACTGTCGGGTTCATTCCTGCCTGGAACCTGTGCAATCTGAACATGGCCTGAGTAACAAGACATTTATTTTTAGATCACTGCCTACTATGCATCTCATGCATAGTACACAATGTGAAATCACAATGTGATACAATTTTTTTTTGACCTGGTTCCACATCATGTTTAAATCAAATTTTAAAGAACATGCAAGCAAATGAATAAACTGCTTCTTGAACTCAGCATATTTTTTTTCACTTCCTCCGTTGTCTTCCTCTCTTCTTCCTCCCTGGACTTTATAATTCGACATTCCTTATTCAAAATCACCATAATTCTTTCTGTCCACTTTAAAATGATCTCGGTGTTTATTTTATTTTTTAACTTCATCTCCAAACTACTTAACCTGGCTCATCCTTGTCATACACTCAGGAAAATCCAAGCAGGTGATCTGAGTGTTTTAAAAATAAAGCACTCAGATCTATAGAGCATAGAGACAGTCTAGTCTATTTAATTTTCTCAGTCATTAGTACAAATTGAGATATTTACTGTTTTGCAAATGTCAAACATTTTTTGTGAAATGCATCAAACAGCCACACACCATGGATTACCTACAAAATCTAGTTAATGTAGAGAACAAAATCATTAACTTCTGGCTCGTTATATTCTCTTGTGCTCCCGGATTCAATGATTTCATACGTGGAAACAAAAGCCACATAGAGATGACAGTTAACGCTCCAGGTCATACATTTTCAGAGTTTATTCAAACATTTAAAGTATAACATGACATCAACAACACAGACACTTCATACAAACTAAAACAGACATTCAATTTAGCTGAGACAAATAGAAAAGAAGAAGAAAGAAAGAAAAGCAAAGACCTCTTTGGAGAGTTGCAAAAGCAAATCTGGTTTGTTCCTCACATGCACAAATTTTTATAGTAAAGGCGTATTCTTCTCTTTAATTTATTCAAATAAGGCGTATCTTTGCTCATCCACCCAGGAGCTGTCTCAACCCTCTTTAAAGTTAGAAACTCCCTGCAATTTGTTTTCAAGATCAAACATCAGTTGTCACCTTTATCTAAACGAAGTGGAAGCAGAGCTTCTCCTCCACTGGCCTGAACTCATCCTGCTTTATGGCTTTTCACATATCAGTGTGAAGCTGGAACTTCTCCTGATTGGTTCCCACACAGACAAAAGGCAGATCAGAAGATCTTAGCAAACAATCTGCTGTAGCTACAGGTAACACAAAGGTCGATAGGGCAGAATAAGTTATTAATCCAAAAACTATAAGTAAGCTATTTCAATCAAGACATGTTGCTAACTAGGAGAGATTCTCACTGTTTATTACATACTGTTTTTATTTTAATTATGTAAAGCACTTTGAAATGCCTTGCTGCTGAAATGTGCTATACAAATAAAATTTGATTTGATTTTTGATTTTTTTTATTACAAATTAGATTATGTGTTTTACAGATATTCTATGTTGCATTCAGTTTTACACCAGCTGTTTAAATCTTATCAAGATGGTTAAAAGGTTAAAGTCACACACAGAGCCACGACCCCCTGTGGATGCCTGCTCAGTCCACAGAGAAACTAGCTGTGTTTTAAATTATAGAAAACTAAAACTAAACTATTTTAATTCAACTTATTGTGTTATATTTAATAGAAACATCCTACAAATGAGACGACCACTGGCAATTTCGAACCAAATGTTCTCATTTTAAAATGCTGTTAATTTTATATAATATTGTACATGTGGTTAGGTTTTAAAACTAACATATTTTAAATTTATCTTCCTAACAAATTCTCAAAATCTATGGATTTTGGTCCATTTCTCAAATAAATATCTGAATCAATGAACATGTCAGTGCCTCAGAACGACAAAGCCTTGTTTCAGTGTAAGACAGTCAAATTGATTGGTCATGTTGTCCATATAACAGAATACTGTGGAGGAATGTTCTGATGTAAACTATAGCTTGAGCATTGACAGACAAAAACTGTCGGTCTTATGAGGTTAGAATTAGATGGTAGTAAAACATTATATAAAACTGTAACAAAAAGTACCTAAAAATCATGAATTATGTAAAAGTACACAAAACAAAATACACTGTTTTGACACAGCTAAAGGCTGTCAAAACAGTCAAAACGATTAATTTTGCACATCCAGTACACTGTATCTACAGTGCATAACCAAAGATACTCATCTTTGGATGCATTGCTGCTTAACTGAATTTTTCCCCAGATAATGGGTGTTTTTTTAGAATATGCACACAGCTCTCTGAAAATGTTTAAGAGCAAATGATTTTTCCTCAGAAGCTGTTGTTCTGTTGAGGTTTTTTCTCTTCAAAACTTCTTCAAACAAGATCTTCTTTTTATTTCCCACAACAGTACATTCTGTCTCTTCGTAATCATTTGTACTGTTATTATCATCAATTCATAGAGACAAAGCATCAGTGACAGAAATGTTGCCGATAGTAAGCAAAGTCTTCAACTTGGTTACAGTGTTCATTACACACTAGAGTCGTGTTCAGATGTCAGTGGAAAATGAAAACTATGCTCTTAAACTTACATAGGTGTCAAGAATGTAACCATTTGACACATTTTTGAAACATGAATAATGTGCATCCTGGGGAAGGCCCTGTTTTATTTAGTGTTGTATTGTTTTTGAGTTTTAATTTCTAGTTCTGTTGGTTCTACCAATACTAGGAAAGTTTAAAATGTGTCAGGTAACGCTTCAGAAAACTGAGTATTGGATCATAAAATGTGTATTTAGACATTTGGCTTGTTTTAAATATGTGCAGACTCATTCTAATTCTGCAAACGTCTTCAGGACAGTCCCAACAAGAAACTCAATTTCACTTTTTTATCCAGGTTTAGGAAGGACTGCAATGCACTTCAGTATTTCAACATAAATCAATGAATTCTAGTCCACATTTTAACACTGAACCACTATTGAACCAGTATTTGTGTATGTTGTGCCATCATACATGTCATACTTTATTCTTTCAACTTACCTATTATGGGAAAATATTTGTGCATGTTTTTTGTCAGATTTCCATCCATTATTTGCCAGTGAAATATGTCCTGCAACAGTGGATGCAACTAGTGAGTAAATTGATGACTGTTTGATTTATATTCTTTCCCTAAGTTGAGACACATTTTCAAAGTACCTACCATCTGTAGCTGGATGTTGGACTTGCCAACCTTCTCCAGTATTGCTGCAGCTGCAAAAGATCCAACAGAACCAAAAATTATGCTCCATATACGGTTCTGCTTCAGTCCGAGTTCTAACAAATATACAATATAATAAAAAACATGAACAGATCATGAAAAGTTCCAACTAATCTGGTATTCCTGAATTAACAAAAAGCCACTTAAAAGAATAAAACATCTAACTTAGTAATCACAATTATTTGGAAAATTATTCAGTGTTTTTCATAATGAAATGAGTACAACACAACGTAGAAAAGCAAACATTTAGCTGCATCTGTTTTTCTTTGATAAAAATGACACCGCTTGTGAATGCACAAATTTTCTTTGTTTTCCGTCATTATTTATATTTTTTCTTCTACTTTCACATCAAACTACTGTCTCTAAATGTACCATATACTCACAATTTTACTCAAAAGACCTGTGTTCAAGATGAGGTGAGACGTTGCTTTGGAAGTGTAATCTGTCAACCACCTGAATCAGTGACTCTGCTGTTCTTAGAGGCAGCCAGTCTTACCTTGATGAGGGGAGTCCAGAAAGTAGCGGGGGTCTGTAATTCTTGTGTTGATTGGCTCAATCAATCCAGTGATTCCTTCCTGTTGGGAACATTCTGATTATGACTGCTGAACTCCAATAAAAACCATCGAAATTAACTAAGTGCGTCTTTCTGACCGGGAGCTGACAGCATGTTGAAGAGTTATGGACTGGACGCTTTGGAGCGTCTGGTTAGGAAGCGCATTACAAACCTTTGGTTGAAATGGTGCGTTTAATTTCAGTCTCCATTAAAGAACAGAGAAAACTAAAGAGAATGCAATGTTGTGTTAATTCAGTTATAGTCTAAACAGAGGAGCCAGCAGTTTATCTTTAGGAAATAAATAAATGTGCCAAGGTTAAATGTGCAGTCCGCTGCACAACCAATGCAAACGTGGCTCCACCGCTGCGAAGAATTAAACTTCACTCTCCCTGAGTTTTCAACATTACCCTCCCACACCGGGAAGGAGAGCGGCGCTCAGGATGAGCCGCTCCATGGAAGCAAAACTACACAAAAAAATCCTCGTAAAAGCGCACACCGGACTGCGCTTGCAGAGCTCAATTGATCGGTTTGATCAGACAGATCCAACTGACTGATGAACTAGCGCAGATTTCTCTGCAGATGGGAACCAGGAGGAATTTGAGAGACTGTGCGTTTGGATGCATTTATCTGCTTTGTGTGTGAAGGGATCTGGATTCATGGTTCAACTAGGTGAATATATATTTATCCATCCATTTTCCATACACCCTTGTCCCTTAGTGGGGTCGGGAGCGGTGCTGGTGTCCATCTCCAGCAAACGTTCCGGGTGAGAGGCGGGGTCACCTGGGCAGGTGGCCAGTCTGTCGCAGGGCAACACAGAGACAGACAGGACAAACAACCACACACACACACACACCTAGGGAGAATTTAGAGAGGCCAATTAACCTGACAGTCATGTTTTTGGACTGTGGGAGGAAGCCGGAGTACCTGAAGAAAAGAAAACCCACACATGCACAGGGAGAACATGCAAACTCCATGCAGAGAGACCCCCAACCTTGCTACCAAACAAATAACCTGACCTTGGCCAAGATACCAGCTGCATAGTTTAGGTTCTGCACAAAGACATCCTCCATTTCTCTTGCAATCGCAGCTCTGTGAGCATCCACTGGAATCCTTCCTGCCATTAGGTGAATTCTGTCAAGAGATCACAGTTTTCTTCACTGCAATAAACCAGGAAACTTGTAAAATAATGCTGAGCCCCTCAGTTAAGACACTGGGTTAAATAATATTTCTTTTTCAATTTATATGATCTACAAAACAGGAAGAAAAGAGATGGCTATTAGAGAGGATTATATCACATGTGGAAAACCTGATGTTTGACACATTTGCAAAGAGAAATCCTACAACATCTTAAAACCTGATGTCTTAAGATGTTGACATCAGGTCAACCTACCTTTGTAGTGTTGCATCACACTATAACGGTAGTGCGATGCCACACTACTTTTGTTTACATTTTGTGGAGGAGATTACACTGCTTTTGTAAAATAATTATTGAGAAATAATGCAAAATAGTACAACAAAATCCAGTGTAATGACAGCCACCAGAGGGTTGCACACAGAGACAATACCTTAAAATAATACATTAAGAGAGCACATAAGGTACACATTTTAATGGGTTTCATATTGGTGGAATTTCTAATGGTTTTAATATATCATATGACCTCCTTTTCATAAATGGAGACAAGTGGTTTTTGATTAGTTTAACAGCATTTGTAATTATCCCATTTGGCTAAGTATAGGATAAGATATAAGATTAGTGACATAATAACCCATTTAGCTGGGTAGTCAATGAAGCCAAGTAATGTATTTTCAAAGCAAAGGGACAGATCTGGTTCAATAAAAGTAGAAATCAAAATGCAAATATTTTTCCAAAATTAAGTAGAGAAGGGGCAAGACCAAAATTAAAAAAACATCTTTCAGGTTACCTTCACAAAAAAAGCCATGTATATTTATACTTTTGTTAAAACTTTGTAAAAAGATTTTGGACGAGTAGAGTGTGTGAATTATTGTAAATGATACGTTGCATTTAATGAGTAAAAATTAAAGTCCAAATCCTTTTCCAGTCAAAGTTATCCTCAAACATGTTCCAATGAGATGCCACTTATGGAGTGACACAATTTTCTGAAATAATTAGAGTATACAATGGTTACGTGTTGAGAAATAAATCTGACAACTTTCTAGTTTGGTAGGATCAAAAGTGCTGGATTCTGTCCTGATGTACATTTAAAGTAAAATAAATCCTCCATCCATAATAACATTACTTTACCTCTAGATGCAAGATGTGGATCCTTGTCTTAGGATCCACTTGCTGATTAGGATTTACTGAAGTGCAAAAAATATTCAATTGTATTTTTTTTTTTTTGTATTTGCCCTTTTTTAAATAAGAAAACACTGTTGGTGGTGTTTAAGTATCGTCAATAATATATTCCAATAACATAATTATCTAGTATGTTTTAAAATTTCCTGTCAACTTTTAACACTTTTTAGCAGAATTCAGTGGACAGTAGTGTACTGCCCTAGTGCCCCAACCACCGAGCTTATAACACTTTCTGTATTATTCACAAAAACTCCTGTTCACTAATTTGCCACTGAAAGGCATCATGAGAACTCAGCCCAAGGAGACAAAAACTGGACAAATTCCAGACAAAGAACTGAAGATGAGAATTGATGGAATTGGGAGGCACACCCAGCACTGCAAACACAAAAGGAAATCTCCATCAAATTTTCCTTTCATTACTTTTGTAACTGTCAATAGGTTGACATTGACAAATATTTATAAAATTTCAAATACTTTTATTATGTCAGTTGCTTCCTATGGGAAGAGTCTCAAAAGCACAAAAGTTTTCAGGAAGAGTGTTCTCTGACCTCTTGCAGTTCAAAGCTTTTGCATACTTCAGAGTAAGATCCAGCCCTTTTCTAAACTCCAGCTCTCTCCCTGGAACTGCTCCCAAACCGAGATCACCTGCCTTGATATCCCCTGCAACACAACCATATAGTTCAGTTTATATAGCGCCGCCAATCACAATAAATGTTGTCTTAAAGCACTTGTCATAAAAGAAAAATCAAATAAACATAACATCAGCAGTGTCTCTGCTGCCTCTGCCATTTATCTCGGTGCTTTAGCCACCTGGTGGGGTGTTGATAAGAACGACTTCCACTCTCGTTGCCTCCTTGGCTTTCTGGAGCTCCGACAGGTCCGAATCGTAAAGCCAAGCTGCTTCCACAGCTTGAAACCCGGCAGAAGCAGCCGCGTATATTCTCTGGCTGAAGTCTGGATGCTCAGTAAACAGCCAGGAAATATTCGCACAAAACTTTAACGCAGCCATGTTGTTAACCAGTTTGAGTCAATGACCCTGTGGTCAGGCAGCCAGACTACACTACCACATAGGCGAAACGTCAGCGTCCGAGTCCTACGTTAACGCCAACGCCATTCTTCTTCTTCTTCTAATTCTAATTCTTCTTCTTCTAATTAATTTGTGTATTATTGGTGGATGGCAACCAACTTAAGGTGCATTTACCGCCACCTACCAGACTGGAGTGTGGTCATCAATGATCTCAGAGGGAATTTAATATGCACGAATGTGCAAATTCACATCGATACACACTCATATATATATATAGAACTGAAGCATATATATATATGTGCTTCAGTTCTATATATATATATATATATATATATATATATATGTGTGTGTGTGTGTGTGTATCCACATGTATACATACTTTAAGTATGATTAAATAACCCAGTGTTTTTTAAAAATTAAAAATTGATTCTAACAGAATTTGATTTATTTCCTAAAAGATTTATCATAGAAAATCCTATTTAATCTGTATTTAGTATCAATTTTAAATGCTGACGTTCCTCTGAATACTTATTACATTCTAATATGACATGTTCCACTGTTTCCATCTGATTACAATAATTACAAGTGCCAGTTTCATGTTTTCCTTTTTGAAAAATAGAACTATTAAGTCCAGTATGACCAATTCTAAGTCGAGATATGACTACCTCTTCTTTCTGCCTTCCATTCATACATTTATTATCCCCCACATTCTTTTTAATTATATATGTCTGCCAGTATCATGATTATCCCATTGTTCCTGCCAAACCTTAAGGATTTTATTGTGAATCACAGATTTCCCCCTCACTTTTGCTTAAAGATACTTAGGTTAATAATATCTGATTTCAGGGCCTGTTTAGCTAATATATCTACTTCTTCATTTCCTTCTATACCTACATGTGCAGTAATCCAGACAAATCGAACAAAACATTTCTTATTATGTAGCTGAACTAATAAGTGATATATAATAAATCCAATCTACAAGATTTGCCAGATTTTATCTTAATAATGCAGCTTATGACTATCTGATGCAATTATAGATTTACTTTCTTCCCTAATATCATCAAGCAACCATTCTAAAGCTAATATGGCAGATAATTAAACTGTAAAAACTGCTAGATGATCTGTTATTCCCCTTTTAATCATGACTTTATATAATTATGCTATCTTTAAATCTTTCAGAATAATTAACTATAACCCATTCTGGAGTCTTTCCCTTTATAAGAAATTTTCCCAATTGCAGATCATCTGGAAACGCTAGGGTTCAAAGTTTTTAGTAGCGATGGGCCAGACGACACAGAAACATCGGCACTTGCGCCTAGCAAACAAAACAAACCTTAAAGCGCGTATCACTTTAAGGTAAACCACGTGACCGATACAGTTGCTGTGTCGTCTGGTTGTGAACGAGCTAAATTGTATTTATGAGAGATAAAGATACTTTGTGTTCTTTGTCTTGAATACCGGTTTTGACTACCTCATCAGATTTTCCTACCGTAGCACATATAGACATTTTTATCTGTCGGTGCTACGCGTCTAAACCTGCTACCGTCATGTTTGCAAAAATAGCGGGTTGTGTTAATGTTAAATATTATAATCGGATAACATTCTTTGAGTGACTGGACTGAAGTGGAAGTTTAGGAGTTATGCATAGCATTGGAACAATTTATATACAACGAAACCACAAAAATATCGTTTTGTTACCTTCCGTAAGTCTAGAACAGATGTTTATTTCGGCTCGTTCGCTGGTTAACAAGCTCGAATCAGATGTGCTCCCTTGGTGGGCAAAAGCAAGGAGGAGGCAGATGAACGCGTTAAGAACTTTATTCTTCTTTTAGTAGGATGAACAAGTGCAGCGTACTGGACTGACTTCCCTAAAACTAACACCCGCTCTCAACAACAACCGGACCCTTCTCACTCTTCTTCATACATACACGTTGCTCTCTACTGCCCAGTAGGGAAAGGATGGGTTTCTAACAACTCCTTCATCAGAATATCCTACCCGTTTAAAATGAAAAGCTATCGCAGTTGTATGCACTAATCCTTTTATTAGAATATCCTACCTTTTTAAAACATATTTTAAATACAGAGGTGTTTGCAAGAATGAAACAGTATCAGACAGGGAAAACAAGTTTCTATTGAAATAAATTAAACACAGACATCATTCAGACCACCGCAAACTCTTTTTTGCGCATTAATACTTAAAAAGAGTGTCATTACACTAAAATATTTTAATGTATAGGGACAAAATAGCCACAAAAACAAACATTTTTGTCCTGATTCACGTGGTTGACGTCAAGCAATGACTTGTTTACAGCTATGCTATGTCGTTACGGTAGTAACGACATAGCAGCCAGACGGCAAGCGAAGCCTTTTATAAAAATGTTAACAAGCTGCCCCTCATATAAGCTTAAAACATGAAGTAATATAGCAGCTTAATGAAAGCCAGCTATAAAATAAATTAAATAAAGCTTACCGTAATCTTCGATTAAATAAAACAGACTAAACGAAACTTCCACAGGTAGGATATGGTCAGGAAAATACTACAACCACGCAAAGAATCAGAACAACGGACGCAATGTTTAGCAGTTAAGTCAACCATAGATAATGGTAATAAGGGCTTCAGATTTCACAGGTGAGAAAAACGTTTTAATTTAAAGAAAACATTGAACAATTAAGCAGAGGGTCAGTTATACTAGCCTAACGGCTGCTGGCCTGCTATTGACATTGATAACCTGGTGCGCAGTTCGGTGTGTTTTGGTTCCGTTAGCACTAAACAACCCGCCCAGTCATCAGTAGAGCAGCTGTTTAAATCAGCTAATCAACCACCGCGGTGTTCAGGCGAAAACTTATTAATAATCACAATAAAGACATCAAGCCTGACAACATAATGCAACAGACTGGATGTTCTGTTTTGGTGTTTTTGCTACTTTTTTGTCTGGGAAATGTTTGCTTTTTGGTGTTCATTCCCCTGATCGGTAATCTCTGCTCTATCTGCTCGTTGAGCTGTTGTTTGTCGGTTGCCATGGCAACGGGTCGTGCCGACATACAGAGCGAGAAAAGGCGGAATAGTACGGAGCCCTCCAGGGGACATGGGGAATTTTTTTTTTTTCTTTTACTGATCAGTTCATGCGGCATAATTGATACTGTAAGCCTTTTTACGGTGGCCGCCGTACTTTCTGCTTTAATACAAGCTTATAAGGTTTTTCCATGGACTGTTGAGTTATTATCGCGGGGTAATAAGTCATCTGATTGTGTCTCTATTGTGTTCGTAGTCTGAATGGTTTAAAGGGCTGCTTTCTGTGACGTTCCATCTGAGCCTTAACAGACATAAACATGCAGTAAATAAATCGATTTTCAATCAGTTTTTTGCACCAAAGAGTTAATAATAATAAACACGTTTTATTATTATAAAACACAGCAAACTAATGGTGATAGAGGGCCGCACTGGATTAACTCGGGGAATCTCATCTGTCCGTGTATCAATCAACTCCTAACCTCTTCTTTGTTCTGTCACAATTATCGATTTATTTAATTTTTATTATCATGCTCCAAACTTTGAGAGGACTGACCACCCCGCTCACCCGCTTCCTCACACACACACAGCCAGCAGCGTCACCTTCCCAATACTTCATGACGTCACTCCCACATCGACACGCCCACCACCAGGTGTCAAAGCCGCTGCTCCTGTCATATCAATCAATCATATTATTTCATTCATATTGCTCTTACAGAGCCTCAGTGAAAACGTGTTTATTATTATTATTAACGCTTTGGTGCAAAAAAAACTGATTGAAAATCGATTTTTTATTTACTGCATGTTTATGTCTGTTAAGGCTCAGATGGAACGGTGTTCCGTCAGATAGCCATACGCTGTCAGGGTCAGGACAGCATACATGCAGTGAGTACACATGCCCGCGCATGCGCATTAGGAAGTCCGACCGTCAGTGGAGTTGTCAGTTCAGCATACACAAGTTATGACGAAAATAAGTAAATTGTTTATAATATAACTATATAGATATACATGCGTTGTCGTGGTTTCAAAGTGTAGTCTGGCTGCAGCTGCAGTCAACTACAACACACGCCCATGTAAAACTCATTAACCTACTTAACCGCCAAGTCAGGATGCCATACAGCTGTTAATAAAGTGTATGATGATCTACGTCATGATTCTATGTTGCTGATTAAATAAAATCATATGGTTCTGACTGCATATACAGAAAGCAGCCCTTTAAACCATTCAGACTACGAACACAATAGAGACAATCAGATGACTTATTACCCCGCGATAATAACTCAATAGTCCATGGAAAAACCTTATTGTCATGACGGAAGGTAACTTCTTGACCCACATGCAAAAACATGTTTTTACCGATAATCAGTAAAAGATGTTTAATATAAAGCACAACAACAGTACAGATCAACTGTGTTCTTGGGGGAGCGGCAAATGGAGCGGGCTGGAAGAGAGAATGAGCGATGAGTTCAAGGACTGTGGGATGTTTGAGTTCTGAACGAGCGGCAACGGTCTTACTAGGTCAGGCGGCAGGCAAGCGGGGGTGGATACTGGGATTTCCCGGGGTGGTTTCGGGTATGGGGATCTGCTGCGGAACCAGCTGGTGTTTTGGGAAAATCCAGCGGACGGCGTTGGAGGGCGGACAGATACGGACCTCAGCTCACCGGGGCAGATCGAGGTAGGCAGCCAACGAGGGATAAGTACGCCAGGTACAGCCAGGAGCTCAAAAGCCTCGAGTGGTCGGACCACGACGTCACGAGGGAGTAGTCTGAAAAACGAATAAACAAAACCGGGGTCACTGGGAGGTTCACAAGGAATCAATAAACGCTATGATGATGGCCTGCAGTACCATTACTGGTTAACACTCTGACATCGATGTGTTTGCTGACTCCACTCTTAAGCCTCTGCGGAGATGAGACAATCTCCGACAGGTGTGAGGATCCCAGGTCACGCCCAACAGAGATCATCCACCAGGCGGCCCCTGGTGGAAGGAGCGAGAAGTAGCAGCAAAACAACCCGAGCACCCAGGATCACCACACTTATAAGCTTGTATTAAAGCAGAAAGTACGGCGGCCACCGTAAAAAAGGCTTACATTATCAACTATGCCGCATGAACTGATCAGTAGATTATTGCGAGGGGACGCAAACGTTTTGCGAGGGAACGCAAAAGAAAAAAAAAATCCCCATGTCCTCTGGAGGGCTCCGTAGAATAGAAGTTGTTGGAGCTATTTTTTCTTCATTTCTTTATCCATTTGAATTTTGTTACTTTATTCTTAAATTTCTATTTTTTTGTATTATTTACAGAGTTTATTTGTAGGTTGATAATTGTTGATTTTATTTATTTTTTGTTTTATTATTTTTCTTATTTATTTTCTAAAATTAGACCGGAAGTAATCTGAGTCAGTCCACTTTCTATAAGTGCAGGGGCCTGGTGAAGGACCAGCAGGCATTTGGGTTTGGGGCCGATGGTTTTTACCAGAGCAACAGAGGTAGCATGAGAACAGAGGAAAGTTTGAACTCTGTAATTGTTTGGTGAAAGAGGAAAATAAATCACCAAGAACAATCAATAAGTTTGGACATTGAACCTTCTTTTGCCTGTGTCCAGAAACATGACCCCAGTCCCTCAGTAGTGGCTTGGTGGAACTTTTTTTGGATGTTTGGCTTGGCAAACAATCAGAAGTGGTTCTGTCTAGTTTGGTTCTTCACCTGTTTATCAGCTTTATTGTACCTATATTGTGGCGCACTGCAGCCGCTGCAATTCATAAAAGTTAAACAAGCGACAAAAACTGAGCTAATCCCCTGTGGTCGCAAAACGTGGTGATATATATAACAGCCGTCAAACTACGGCTCCTACAGCATATTTAAAATAAAACGATTGACCAATTGTCGTGGAAACTGGCATAAGGTGGTGGGATCTTTCCAGGTGCACGCAGAAAACGGAGCAAAGGCCTGAGAAATAACAGTAATCTTGTATATTGATTACTGATGATTAAAAGATGAATAAAAATACATACATATGTAATGATTGGAATGGTCTGTAATGTCTGTAATAAAATATATGTTCTGTATTCTTGATCTGTAGTAACAGTAATAACTTGATTGTTGTATGTTGATTATTGATTAGAAATGGTAACGGCTTGAGTTACAGAATAGATAAGTGATGAAGAATAATACTGAGAGTTATAAGTTGATACAATGACAAATTTATAATGTTTTATAATAAATTACAAATGAGATGACTGAAGATTTGAGATTGTGAGAAATGAAGGCAGGTTCTGTTCTCAAACTGTCGCAATTAGTACACTGAGCTAGGCGGGGGTGCTGGAAAGGCTCAAAAAGGGAAGTAAGTTACGAGAAATGGCCTCAATGGCCAGATGGCCAGTGGAAAAGGGAAGTACCGAAGAGAGTTGCTGCAATGAGTCACGAAAGAGATGATGGTTGGGAAAGGTTGAGGCTTTCCACATACTCATCGGAACGTTTCAGAAGTCACGTAGAACTCTCCCATACACAACCATGGGCTGAGAGGGTTTAAAAACCAGCAGACAGGGGAAGAAACTGTTCTTTGTCCGCGGCGCTGAAGGAGAGCCAACAAGAGGACGCAGATTGAAGACCAGCAGAGGACCGCACCCTGGAACCAAGGGGAAGTTGAGACTTCACGCCGCTAAGAAGGGACAGATCCATCTACCCCCAGCCCTGGTTCCTGATTCAACCAATCGCTCTGCCTCAACCCAACGATCCCCATCCTACTGCAGCAGACTTGGAGAAAAGACAAAGGTCATTAATTGACGAAGATCTGGACGTTTGAAGGACAACGGACAGTTCTGCTTTGCTTCTATTCTGAAAGGGGACTTTGCTCCATCAGGACAAAAGACTCTGACCAAGGACATCTGAAGATTTCTGCTGCCGGGATCAGTTGACATCTGGGTGTGAGTTGACCTGCCCCCAAGAGCCTCGCTTAGTTAAACTAGTGACACAGGATAGGGATAGAAATGAAGATAGGTTGTAATTGATTTAAGTTGAATTTATTGTCTTATTGCAAATTTGTAACTTCTGAAAGTTAATCTGCTTGTCACTTTTCCCTGCTAAAGCTTGCTTAATAAATTACATACTAAAAATTCCAATGAAACTTGTGGACATTGAGATTAATTGAGTCATTTGATCATTATAGTTTCCCCTAATTACAGTAAAATTAGCGTACATGATTCTAGAGATGTGGTGGCTTCGTACTTTCCTTTGGTGAGTGTAAAAATAATGACCCTGGGACTTAAGTCTAAGTCACTAAATCTAATCTAGCTGTAAACAAGTGCCGTTATTTTAAGGAAAAGAGCTACCGTTAACAGGAGTGGTTGTTGAAGCTATGCAGTGGTGAGGGCTACTCACCTGACTGTTTCTCAACTGAAAAGGGTCATAACTTCTGGATTGTAGGTAGTTAGAGCTAGACGAGTCTTTTCCGTCACCAGTTTAAATAGAATATCTCTTGTAAACCGACTCTGAGGTAAGACCCGGGTTTCAGAGATTTTCCGGACCTGTTAGACAGAGAACTGGTCAGGTCAGTAGTCAGTCGAATGAGTGGTGAGATAAGGGCGGGGCTGACTATTGCGAAATAACACAATATAAATAGAAATTCGCCCCTTCTTGCATCTTGACAGAACTAACAGAAACTAAACTGTTTATAGATTTTTATCATGGAGAATTTATCAAACATCAGTTTTCTAATCTTTATTTTAAGTTGTATTTAATAGATATAACTAATAACAAATGGTGGCGCTACTAATATTTTCGTGTCAGATTTCTCCTTGTTCTATATTGGGATAAAATGGTTTTCTGGACACAATGAATCACATAGTGACCAGTCCAGTAATGCATATCAATTAGCAGCAGTATGAAAGACGTAAAAATAATTAACTATACTACATTAAATAAATACAAAATAAATGTTTGGCAGTTAGTGTCAACTGGGGATGTCGAAGTAACCATTCCTCCCACAGTCTTTGCATGTAGCCTCTGACTAGGGTTACTTGAGTAGTAGCATTCCAACAGTGCTTATCAATGTCTCT
Source organism: Poecilia formosa (assembly GCF_000485575.1). Lineage (NCBI taxonomy): Eukaryota > Metazoa > Chordata > Actinopteri > Cyprinodontiformes > Poeciliidae > Poecilia > Poecilia formosa. The sequence goes on from NW_006800409.1 coordinate 406,183, forward strand.
CATGGCATGAGGTAGGCTATATAGCTCCAATGGTCTTTCCTAAGGACCCACACTGGATAGCTCAATTTCACTGTTGTAACTGTTTGCCCCAGCCTGGATTCGAACCCGGGTCTCCCGGGTGGAAGACTGGTGACTTACCCACCCTTTCCTTGTGACCTCATCGAGGTTGCCATTTGCTTGTGGTATTCCCAGGTATTCCCAAACCATCTCGATTGGATTCAGGTCCGGTGACTGTGGAGGTCAGGTCATCTGGCGCAGCACCCCATCACTCTCCTTCTTGGTCAAATAGCCCTTACACAGCCTGGAGGTGTGTTTGGGGTCGTTGTCCTGTTGAAAAATAAGTGATGGTCCAACTAAATGCAAGCCGGATGGAATAGCATGCTGCTGCAAGATGTTGTGGTAGCCATGCTGATTCAGTATGCCTTCAATTTTGAATAAATCCCCAACAGTGTCACCAGCAAAGCACCCCCACACCATCACACCTCCTCCTCCATGCTTCACAGTGGGAACCAGGCATGTAGAGTCCATCCGTTCACCTTTTCTGCGTCGCACAAAGACACGGTGGTTGGAACCAAAGATCACAAATTTGGACTCATCAGACCAAAGCACAGATGTCCACTGGTCTAATGTCCATTCCTTGTGTTGTTTAGCCCAAACAAGTCTCTTCTGCTTGTTGCTTGTCCTTAGCAGTGGTTTCCTAGTAGCTATCCTACCATGAAGGCCTGATTCACACAGTCTCCTCTTAACAGTTGTTGCAGATATGTGTCTGCTGCTAGAACTCTGTGTGGCATTGACCTGGTCTCTGATCTGAGCTGCTGTTAACCTGCGATTTCTGAGGCTGGTAACTCGGATGAACTTATCCTCCGCAGCAGAGGTGACTCCTGGTCGTCCTTTCCTGGGGCGGTCCTCATGTGAGCCAGTTTCTTTGTAGCGCTTGATGGTTTTTGCGACTGCACTTGGGGACACTTTCAAAGTTTTCCCAATTTTTTGGACTGACTGACCTTCATTTTTTAAAGTAATGATGGTCCCAACTCCATTTATAAGGCAAGAAATCCCACTTATTAACCTGACAGGGCACACCTGTGAAGTGAAAACCATTTCAGGTGACGACCTCTTGAAACTCATCAAGAGAATGCAGAGTGTGTGCAAAGCAGTAATGACAGCAAAAGGTGGCTACTTTGAAGAACCTAGAATAAAAGGCGTATTTTCAGTTGTTTCACACTTTTTTGTTTAGTACATATTTCCACATGTGTTAATTCATAGTTTTGATGCCTTCAGTGTGAATCTACAATGTCAATAGTCATGAAAATAAAGGAAACTCATTGAATGAGTAGGTGTCAAAATCTGTGGTCTGTACTGTATATATATATATTTGTATAAATATACAATGATCTGTGTTAGTTACTGCCATTTAGCACTGAGGACAAAAAAATGATCGTTGATCATTTACAATGTTGTGTTGCAGTAAAAGATGTTTTTCACATCAATGATTCAAAAAGTGCATTTTATAAAAACCTGATTGTCGAGTTTGTAGAAGATTTTGCATTACTTTCATTAGAACCCCTTTTTCCATAAATACCCTTCCCAAACCACAGCCGATGCGGTATTTTGTGTTACCACTCTTGCTTCAGAGTATGCAGCCTCAGTTAGTAGCATCAGCCGTCCCATGGACTGATGAGCCGAAGAACATGGCTAAATGAAGTCAGAAACGTTTTGAGAAGGTCCTCAAAGGTGTGATGGATCAAATCAGCACACACTTAGAGGTCATAGGAGGTGATGATGGAGATGATGATTGTGATGGTGGTTATGACGATGAAAAGGAGGAAGACAAAAAAGATGACATCCACACCTGTAACAAGGCGGCCTTTTGCGGCTGGATTTTACAGTGAGGAAGAGTAGTTGAGGCAGAGTCAGGTGGAAACAGCAGTGGGTTTATTCTTCTTACAGCATCAACACACAATAATTTCACAGGTGAAACTACAGGCTTAAATAGTCCCAACTGTGACGGACCCAACCCCTCCAATTCACAGGGGGATCTCAATTAACCAATCTCTACCTATTTAAATAAAATACCTTTTACTAAATATAAACATTTACGTTTTATAAGTATTTTATGTTTTATCTTACATCAAATGAAATGCCACAAAAACCCATAACAGATCCCCCCCCCACACTTTTCAATGGCCTCTCCCGGAACCTATAAATGGTGTCTGGACCCCTGGGGTAGTATTTGTCCAAACACCCTGGAGAGGACACAGAAAAGACAGGTGAGTCACTCAATATCAGCACTCCACACCTAACAGATTATGCACAAACATTTGCTCAGTTTTACCCACCAGTAGCTCATTGCTCTGAGTAACAATTATCCTCCCTCCACAGGCAACCAGCTCACTTCTCAATGAGGAGCAGCTGTGCAGAGCCCAGAACAAAAGGCTACATGCTAATTACTAAAATACTCAATAAATACAATTAAAACTTCTCGTGTGCAAATTGTTATTTATGTGCAAATCTCTGCTTAAAGTGCAGTGCTAAATAAAGTGCTTGTTAATAAAGTGTAAAAAGTGCTTTTAAAGTGCTATACAGTGACTTCAATAAAAACAGACCCAGTAATGAAGCTCTCTTCATTACAGTCATAAAGTGTCATTCGGTAAATTATGACTCTTTTAATACAAAGTTGACATTATTCAAAATGTCTTTGTTATGACAACCAAGAAATCATTAATGTTTAAACTTTACCTTTAATAACATAAAGTTACGTAATTTTTAAAGTGCAATCACTAATTCTTTTATAACAAATTTATATCAGTCATGATTTCTTGGTTAATGTCAAGTTGTCATAACAAAGACATTTTGAATAATGTCAACTTTGTATTAAAAGTGTCATGATTTATCAAATGACGCTTTATGACAACAGTCATAAATATTCATGAAGGCTTATTCATGTTCATGACAGGTGTTATGTCATGTTTATGACTTATTCACCCCCCTTCAAATAAAGTGTTACCTAATAAAGTAATATAGCAGCCCATGGACATAAGAAGTATTGGAATCATGAAAATGCACGGGTGAGCAAATAGGATTAAAAATATCCGCTCTGCTCATCTTTAAATCAAACAATTGTCTACGTCATCTGAGCGAAGCAGTTGGCTAGTTATCCACATCAACAATTCAGTTCAGTTTTTAATTCAGTTTATTTCTGTAGCGCTAATTCACATCGTATTACTATAACAACCTATAAAAAATGGCTAATTCAAACAGAAATATTCCAAGTCAGGTGCACACCTGACTCTACTTGTCAGTGCAGTCAAGTTGAGTTTATTATTCAAATATGTTTGAACAATTTGAAAGTGTGTAAGCTATTTGATTGCTGTTTACGGAAACAGCCGAACCTGGCCGAAAAGACACAGGCGACGAGAAAGAGGGTGCGTTTAGCAATGATCAGCAGACGCTCATCAGCTCCTCCGCCTAGAACAGGATATGCCTCAGTGCGTTTCCCATCTGCGTCCGAGTTTATTTCAAATTATTGGAGCAAACTTTACCGATCTGGAAGAATTCTGACGAAATTCCAGTTCTACCTTTTCCTCTTTTGAAAACGGACAGAGAACGCTGAAGCATGGTGAGTCAAACATTTTTGTTACACAGTAACAGTAGTCAGAAGCGCATAGTGTAATTTGTTAGAGTTTACACGCTGCGTGTGGGAGATTTAGAAATCTGAGCAGCCTGAACTGCCTGAATACACAAAAGGCGCAAAATAAACAGAACTGCGGATGTGGCTATAGGCCAGTTGTCTAAGGTAAACTTTATGTCGGACACCTTATACAAAAATGTGCAATTAGAATATCAGATTTATCCAGAGGTGGGTAGAATACCCAAAAATTGTACTCACGTGAGAAGCAATACTTCAATATACTCAAGTAAAAGTAAAAAGTAGCCATCCCAGAAATGACTCAAGTATAAAAAGTATTCTGGAAAAATGTTACTTATGTACTGAATAATTTATCATAACATCAAGTTTAATGTTTAAAATTATGGGCAAATTTTAATATTTTATAGACTAAAATGAAAAGAATTGATTTATATATATAAAAAAAGTCAATAAAAAATCAGGCAGAATAAACACCTTTCCAAATTAATTTCTTGAAATAGAAGACCTACGAAACTAATATTTACTGTAGGATAATTTATACTGTATGTATATGTTAGAAAAGGGCAAAAACATATCCTCATTATTGGATATGTTTTCAAATGCAACTGAGCAACGTTACTCAAAACTAATTCAAGTAAAAGTAAATGTTCAGGTTTTGTAAACCACTTTTAGGCCAAATTAGACAAACTGTAATTACAGCAATACATGTAAATGTAACTAATTGCTTTCCACCCTGTATGGCAGAATATATATACATTTTCACATTGTGAAGTGTTTCTACTTTCTGCATTATCCATACATGGACCCTATAGTGCAGTAAAATATTAACGTTTCCATTTGTTTTGGTTCGCACAATGAGTCAATAACGATTTTCGTCATAGTACCGGAAATAATTTAAAACTCTGTACACACACACACACACACACACACACACACACACACACACACACACACACATATATATATAGGGATGGAAGAAGTTTAATTCTTCTTAGTTGAGCTGCATTTAAAAGACGCATTTAGTTCAGTGTCCATGAGATGATTTTCAGAAAGGATATTTTTATTGACTGATTTTAGTTTCCTCTGCGATGAACTCTTTGCGTAAAGTCTATAATGTCTGCCCATGCCACCAGTCAAGGGTGTGAATTATAACCTGACAGACGGGCTTCGAATTTTTCCATTGTTTAAAAAGAAAACCAGTCACATACAGAAAATATTCCATTAACACGACCCTTCGTATGTATATGTGTACAACATAATATTTTAAAGCCTATATTAACACACATGTGATTTGCTTTATGTTTAGTGTTCATTGTTTCTGTACAGTTAATGAATAAAGAGTGGACAGTCATGGTACTAGCCATGTTACTGTCAGAGGGTGACATACTCTGTGAAGAGAAGTTTGGCTGCTGAATTGATGGCAACATGGTTCAGGTTCCAAGAGGATGTGCCCCACTGAGGCTGGCAGAGGCCGTAGCCCTGGCAACCTGCTACTCTCCTTGTGACTGGAAGGAGGGATGGGGCAACATCATAAACATCACTGTTGTAGTAAAACATGATTCCAATGAATAAATAAAATGCTTCCTTAGATATACATGAAATGATTTACAAACCAGAATAGAACAAACCTTTCACAACATATGGTCTGGATGACATTTTCAGAAAAACAGAAAAATTATTTAAATAATATGCTCACACCCTCCTCCTGCTCTAGGGATGCAAAAATAAGTGTGGTGCTGTGGTGAGGATGTTTTTTGTTGTTTGTTTTTTTAATGAAGCACTCCCACTACATGAGACCTGCACAGTGCATGGCAGGCAGTCCTTATTCTACACCTTGGCCTCTTTATCGGTGCCTGCCCAATGGCGGACACATATTTTTCTACACCCAATAAGGTGTCTATTTATTTTTCTTCTGTCACTGTTAATGCCTGAACCACTGCATACACTCGCACAAAACATACATCAAAATGAAGTGAGCTATTACTTCTGTTGGTGTTTTGAATTATGATAGCAACGTAATAGGCAAAAAACTGTCCAAAAATCCCATTCAAGTCAAGAAGTCAGATCTTGAAAAATCCCCCAAATCCACTTTTGTTGAGGTTTGCTGTGTCATCATGGCTTCACCTAGAAACACCATTCAACTTTCAGCTTTTAGATCCGGCTATGGTCTGTTCAGAATTTCATCAAACAGAATTAATTAAATTAGTGCTGTACTTCTGTGATATGGGATGAACTGTTTGTTTTTAATTTCATCTGCCATTTTAACAAATAGTGGAGACAGCATCTTCCAGAAATGTTTTTAAAATTCAGGGGGATATCTATCTAATCCTGGGGCCTTATTGTTTGACAATTTGCTTAGAGCTATTTCATATTCTGTGGATTTGAGTGGGGTATCCAAAACCAGGGTTAGCCTTGAAAAAAAGCCGGTAGAAACGCTCGGAAAGTGAGTTGAGTAGAGCCAAGCCGGGCCGGTGGCAAAGGGGCATTATGATGTCTGACTGTTCCTTTGTTAATGATGGAAGTGTGATATTATTGAGAAAATTATCAATTTCTTTGAAGTCATTTTCCTTATTACTGTTAAGTCTTGAATTGTTGTGATGAGGGTTTTTTTTTTCCTTATGTTTAATTTGACTAGCTAAATATTTGCCAGATTTATCATTATCTTCATAATGGTTATATTGTAGTCTTTGTAGGATAACTTGTGTCTTTTTACTAATAATGTTATCAAGTTAATTTTTAGTGCCTCTAATTTTCTTCAATATTTGCTATTGGGGTAGTTGCATATGAATTGTATAATTGTTTTAGTTTGTCTTCCAGGTAATTTTCTAAGTTTTGTTCACTTTTCTTTTTGAATGAGTATTATGAAATTATTTTCCTTCTTGTTACTGTTTTGGCTGTTTCCCAGATGAGAGATAGAGATGTGATTGGATATGATAATTGGATGAATAGTTGGGTAGGAAATATCTGTTATGGAAGAGTTACTGGTAAGAAAGTATTCAATTCTTGAAAATTATTTATGGACGCAGGAGAAATAAGAAGGGTTTTTTATGAATACGGCGACAAGGCTGGTCATTTATTGGCACATCAGTTACGGCGTCAGGTCAACTCTCGTATAATATCTAGTATTCAAAATACCCAACAGGTAATTACAACCGACCCCACCGAAATTAATGACACTTTTAAATTATTTTATTCTTCTTTGTATTCGTTAGAATTTCCCACAGACAATAATAAAATGGAAGAATTTCTTCAAAGTCTTTCCTTTCCTGCTATTGATATGGATACTGCCTGGAGCATGGGTTCTTCACTCAGCCTTGTGGAAGTAATAAATTCAATAAAACCGCTGGAATCGGACTTCCGGGTCAGCGCTGCAACAAGATGGCCACGTAGAAACAGGCTCCTCCATGTCGGTATTTAAATCCCCCCCTCGCTTAACTCAGATAATTACCAAAACTTCAGTCTAAATCACTTAAAGGGGGAAGATGCCGAAAATTAACAAGACTGAAAAGAAAACGTCTAAAACACAAGATACTGGCGCAGCAGGATGAGGCTAATGCCACCATGAGGAAAGCTAGCGTTAACTTACAACACGCGTTACTGCAGAGCATCAAGACGCTTTCTAAAGACTTAAAAGAGTTTAAAAACGAGATGAAGCAAGACATAGAAGAACTCAAACAAGACGTAAAGGCAACAATGAAGGAAGATCTCAACAGATTCAGAGAGGAAATGAACCAGAAGGGCAGCATCACCGAGGCGCAGACCCGGATATCTGACCTGGAGGCTGAGTGATGGGAAATGAAAGACGCGCTGCTTGAGACATTAGAAAGGAACAGAGCTATGAACGACAAATTTGTGGATTTAGAGAGCCGAAGCCGGAGAAATAATCTTCGTATCTATGGAGTTCCGGAAGGTAAAGAAGGTAGATCGGTTTCCGAGTTTGTCACCGATCTGCTGATCAAGCAGCTGAAGCTACCAGATGGAAGTGAACTACGGGCTCAGCGGCACACCGAGCTCTGGCTCCCAGACCGCCTCCCAACGCGGCCCCGAGATCTATAATTGTGAATTTCTTGCAATTTAACACAAAAGAAATGGTTCTGAGGAAAGCCTGGGAACAGAAAGTGGAGATGAAAGGTGAGCCCCTTTATTTTGATAACGATTATGCTTCGGATGTCATAGAAAAACGTAAAGCATATGGCCCATTAAAGGCAGCCTCGAAACAGAAAGATGTCAGATTTCAGACACCGTTCACAAAGATGAGAATCTTCTGGGACTCTGGAGTCGGACCTACGAGAACGCAGACGAAGCAGCGTCGGACATGATCAAGAGGGGCTTCGGCTATGGGGTTCCATTTGTATCAAAAATAAGTAGAAGTCATGTGCAGATGTGTCGTTGGTCTATGTCGTTGGTCTATGTTGCATGTAGATGTTGCATATGTCTATGTTGCATATGCGTTCGCTGCATATGTGTTCGCTGCATATGTAGATGTTGCATATGTCTATGTTGCATATGCGTTCGCTGCATATGTGTTTGCTGCACATGTCTACGTTGAATATGTCTATATTGCATATGCGTTCGCTGCATATGTGATGAACGTCGTTGGTCCATGCTGTTGGTTGCATAGACATAATATAAGCATAGACGCCTCATGGACCGCTCCGGCGCAGGAAAAACGGCGGCCATCTTGGAGCGGTATACCCTCCTACTTTGCTCAATCAAAACAGCAGAAGATGCCTCAGCACTGAGGGATATTGTTGTTCTGGTCGATGGAT
>NW_006800409.1:434355-439960 GCF_000485575.1 Poecilia formosa
CGGAGGGTGAGAGGGGATTTTTTATATATATATATATATAAATTTCCACACTGTGAGGAAATGTTCTTTGTTTAACTGAATGTTTAAATAGAAATTGTTTCATTAAGTGAATTAATCATAGTCTGTATTTTTGTTTAATTTGGACTTATTGTTTTTAATTTTCCATATTGAAATGCTGACAAACTATATTGGTTTGTGTGTTGTACTGTAATTGTTATGGTAAAATTCTACTAGTAATTTACCATAAAGTTGATTTTTACAATAAAATGTCAATGTTTCATACAGATCTGCCTTGTTTTTCACTTTTGTAGACTAATGTTTATGTTGTATGTGTTGTTTTTATAGTAAGCTGCCATAAAAAGTTTACAGTTCTGAACTGTTGAAGTGATATTATACCAAAATATTATACCATAATGCCTCAGACAGTACGGCCATATTTACCACAGTAAAACCACATCTGTCAGTATTTTAGGAAATACGGTAAAATATCGGCAGCTGTGGTTGCCAGAATTTTACCATATTTTATTGGCAGCCACAGTTGCCAGTATTAGCTCAAGTATGGTAAAATGCAAACATGATATTCTAAACTACTTTGTTTTGCTTGCAGCAGAATTTATGCGCTGTCAAAATGATTGTTTTGGCAAGATTAACTTAAGATTCCTCACAGTCAGTGTTGTCTTTTGTCTGCAGCTTGTTGAAACTGTATGAATGACTAAGCTCCAATGTACATATGTAGGTGTTCGTTGTGACTGCATGAGAGAATAAGGGCAGGATCAGGATCTACAGAGGGAATACCAACTGTCAGGACATGGATCTTAGAGGACATGGATCGCCTTTCCACAAGGTGTTTCTACATTTCTTGCTGCTCACTAAGTTCCTTCTGTCTTCTGGCACATTGAGTAAGTATTAAACATTATATATAACTTTATATTTTTCAAGTTAGTCTGTTATCACAATCAGCTTTTAGATTTTGAATTCTGGAATTGCACCGCTCAAGGTGGCAGCCTGTTGGAGTACCTCTGTGCTTTCATTGAGATTTTTCAAACTTTCATTCCTGTCTTTTTTTTAAGAAAATAGCTTTTTTGGACAACTGTTCCTTCTTATTTGAATACTGTGTAGTTGGACATATTTTGGGCAATATTTTTCATATGTTTGCTATTTTGTTATGGTGCTTAGCCATAGCAACAGGTTGATTTATAACAGGGGCAGCTGATTAATATCGAAAAAGTTGAAGTAACACCACAGCTGAAGCCAGAAATCCTGGCCTTTTCAAATCCTGAGGAGTTGAAAAGGAGGCATCGTGGATGCAGAGCAGGAGCTCTTTTCAGCTCTCTCCTCTTCTAAAGAGGAGAGAGAGTTGGAGGAAATTCAAACCATCTCTACCATCCGTCATAATGGGCTTTGTGAGATCATTAGCTAACAAGATGGATGAACTTCAAGCCCTGACAAGGACTCAGTAATGCCTCACATTACTGAGCTATGTCTCAGTAATATGCTTTACTTTACTGAGACATAGCTTCAGGATTGTATCCCAAACTCCATCCCCTCTCTGCCAGACTTCCTAACTACATGAGCAGACAGAGATATAAAGAGCAGTAGGAAAAGAACCCAGCTTCCAAACATTTCTTATATACATATAAGCTTCTTCCACTTCTCAGGTGGTACTTTCTCCCACACTTCTTTTACAATATGCTCAAGCTCTTGTACATTTGCAGGGTTCCTTTCTCCAATGGCAGATTTCAGCTCCACCCAAAGATTTTCAACTGGATTGAGATCAGGACTCATAGCTGGCCATTTTAAAACAGTCAAATTTTCCCTTTCAACCATGCCTACGTGCTTTTTGAGGTGTGCTTTGGGTCGTTATCTTGCTGGAGGACCCAGGATCTTCACCTCAAACCAAGTTTCCTTACATTGGGCAAGACATTTCGCTCTAGAATTGCATGATGATCTTCTGATTTCATGATGCCTGTGATACGGTCAAGGCCTCCAGTACCAGATGCCGCAAAGCAGCCCCACAGTATTATGGATCCTTCACCATGCTTGACTGTTGGCATAGTGTTTTTTTCTTTAAAGGCTTCATTGCGCTGCCCGTAAACATACTGTTTGTGTGAATTACCAAAAAGCTCCACTTTAGTTTCATCTGTCCATCAAATATTGTCCCAGAAGGCTTGAGGTTTGTCCAGGTTCTCTTTTGCGAAGGTCAAGCGTTCTTTTTTATGTCTTTTCTTCAGCAATGGGGTCTTCGTTGGCCTCCGCCCATAAAGCCCCACTTTTAGTGTGCGGCGTGTGGCACTTGTTAAACAATCACACCAGACTGCTCCAGGTTGGTCTTTAGATGTTTGACGTGGTGTTTTTTCCACCATTCGCACCAACTGTTGAAGACTTCTGTCATCAGTTTTTCTCTATCCCAAACATCCAGGGAGGTTCTTGACAGTCCCATACCTGGAAAACTGCTTAATAACTTTATACACCATTGAAACATTAAAAAATATATTTTTAAATCATAAATTCTAATGCATTCTAGTGTCATTGTTTTTGAACACTGAATTGTGTCTTTTAGTTTCTTAATTGATAGCAACTTCTATCTTTTTGTGTTTGAAGAGATGTGAGTATGAAAAAAACTTTTTCAGAGATCAAGTTGCTTTTCTTTCAAAATATTTTTAGCATGTCTGTGCGATCCCTGACATAGATAGATGCATCTATCTATGTCAGGGATCTAAATACAAATCTCTTTATCCACTTCTATCTCCTGATACACATTTCTTGTTCTCATTGTTACGATGCTTGTCTTTCATGTAGGTATACCCAACTTCATCAAGTCCCCAGATGATCAGACAGGGATCTATGGAGGTGTTGCTTCATTCATTTGTCAGGCTACAGGTGACCCTAAACCTCTTATTACCTGGATGAAAAAAGGGAAGAAAGTCAACTCTCCGCGCTTCGAGGTATGACATGCTTGGTTAACCTTAGGCCTAACTGAGCCTGACTAAACATTTTTGATAAGGATAAAAAAAATACAAGATGCTTTGGTCTAAAAAAGGCATTTTTTCACATATACTTCATAGCCATTTCAATAGGTTCACCTTACTAATACCAAGTTAGATCCAATTTTGTAATAAAGACTGGTTTAATTCTTAGTGGCATAGATTCCACAAAGTGTTAGAACATTCCTCAGTCCACTTCAAAATGATGGCATCACACAATTGTTGGTTGCACATTCATGATGGAAATGTCCCATTCTATCATATCTGAAAAATGCACTCTGTCGTGGTGGATTTAAGATGCTTAACCCGCATGCAGATCACCACACCGGAGAGTATGAGTATAGTAAATGAGTTTTATTGCAAATAGACAAAAAAATTAACAGGTTACAGATCTGGTCCTTGGAATGGGTTCACAGGCATCACAAGGGGAACTGAGGGAACTCGAGCCAGGTCTGGTTTCACAGGTAACACCTGAGGAGAAGAGAGGCCACAAAGAAGGATTACTCAAAGATTGCTGGGAAGCTATGCACAGAAAACTCAGTGATTTCTCAGAGGTACCATCAGATGCTAACACACAGGCGCCAAAGTACTGGCAGTCTACTTCTCTTAAGCTCCAGGCAACGAGGTGATTGAACACCGTGTGAAGATGACGTCATGGAAGGCGTCCTCCAACAAACTGCCTCAAGGGCTCCATCTGGTGGTAAAGAAAAACCCCAACCAGCAGCCACAAAGAAAACCACCCCGGATTCTAACACTATGGCATTGATATATAATGATCTCGGAGGCCAGTAGGATCTGGATCTTTGATCTTTGTACCTGTCATTCAAATGTTTTTTAATTGAGAATCAAAAATCAGAAGACAACTCACCAGATCTTTGCACCTTGGGTTGCGAAAAACTTGTGGATCTCTGGATTAATGGATTATAAAACCAGGGTTTTGTATACATTTCCTATCAGTGTTAAAAATCTTTAGTAGGTTGATTGAAATAAAGTAAGTCAAAAATCTCACAGTGATCCGTTTTTGCTCTGGTCAGGTCAAAGAGTTTGATGACAAGTCAGGCTCAGTACTGCGTATTCAGCCGTTGAGAACCAATCGTGATGAGGCCATCTATGAATGCACAGCCACCAACAGTGCTGGAGAGATCTCTGCACCTGCCAAGCTTATTGTCTTAGAGGGTAAGATCTGTTGCTGGCTATTCTTTCATATGAGTAATACCATATATATATATACAGAGAGAGAGAGAGAGAGAGAGAGTTTGTCATTCAATTGTAAATTTAAAAATCTAAGAAAATTTTGTTGCAAAGCTCCAATGATAATAAATAAGTAATTATAAAAGTATTCATGTAAATATATCCTTATGACATGAGGGATGAAGCTATTGTGGAATCTGGTTGTTCTGCATTTGAAGTTGCTGAATCTTTTCCCAGAGGGCAGCAGAGAGAACAAACCATGTTGAGGTGTCACCAGGAAAAGAAACCACTCTCGTTTTCTTGGCATTGTAAACATGGCTGATCCCATTTACTGCTTCATCTCCAACAATAAGCACTCTTGGCATATCTTTCGTTTTCCTGGTGGTCACTTTGTCCTTCGGAGACAAAGTGTGGGGTGGATGTGATGGTTTTGCCTCATTGTTGATGTTTGAAGGTGGGTTTTCACTCAGAGGCTCAGACTGGAGTGCAGAAAATCTGTTTTTCAGTGGGATTCCCACGGAGTCAGAATGTTTTGAGGCTTGGGCTGGTTGCTTTGTCCATGGGAGCGGGGTCGGTGGAGCCGTTTTGGTTCCAGCTGCTTGTTTATTTTTCTTTGGTGGAGCAGGTGTTGAAGTTGAAGGTGGGTTTCGGCTCAGAGCCGGCCACATTGATTCATACGACCTCTCCGTTGATTTGAGGAAGAGTTGTTTCATTTCCACGGGTAGCATTTATCTCAAAGTTCACCTCCAGCCATTGAATCTTCATTTCTATAGACTGAAGTCGTTGTATAATACTGCTAATGTCCCTGGCGTCGGACGGAGGCATTTTGCCCTGGTTCAACTTAGAGGTTAAGAAAAGTAAGATAAAAATAAAAGTAGGAAAGTTCCACAGTCCTTAGGTTTGAAGTAATCCAGTTATGATGTGGATAATGAAATATAACTATAAAAACTGTGACTTTAAAAATAACTCACAGGCAAAGTTATCAGTAAGGAGAGAGAGCAGGATAAGCTGTTCCTCCTTCAGCTGTCAAAAAGGAAATTCTCCTACTCCAACATCTTAGGGCAGGAGAATTTCCTTTTTGACAGCTCCGACAGCTGTCATCAGCAAGTGATTTTCAATCACTTGATGCATGCTGCTGAATAGTTGCTTACTATTCGTCTCCTCTCTGGGTCAATGTAAAACTATTAGAGATGACAACCTACAGTGTGAGACGAAACATTAGTGGCAAACTTCAACATATTTTTTGATAATGTTTTTGTACCTGCTACATCGAGCAAAAAGAAAAAAGGAGTTTGAAAAGTCAGTGCTAATGTTAGCATATTCACAGCTAGCCAAGATAACTGAAGACATGAACCAGATTAAGTTGGGCTCCCACTGCGCATCTGCTGTTACACTTTTTTGAGTCTATTTGACCCATAAAAGGCGTCAAA
>NW_006800409.1:440415-442643 GCF_000485575.1 Poecilia formosa
AACAAACTTATTTGTGCATGTCAGAAATCTTTTCTTGATATTCTAAGTTTTTGTTTGACTCAAAGTTTTGCTTGTGATTCTCACATAAAGTCAAAAAAGAATTTGTTTTTTTAAAAAGAAATCATTACAATTCCAAAAGTTTTGATCACAATTTTATTTTACTTAACTGAGGTTAGTTAATTTTTTCCCAATGAATAATTGGGGGAAAAAATTAACTACATACTCTGCGAACCAGACCCTAAACTTAAAGTCTGGGTTGAGTTTTTTCCCCTTCATTAATGACATACATTATATCCATCATGGTAATTCAGGGTAAGTTATTTTTAATTCTAAATGAATATCCTTGTTGGACTTTTATTTAAGTGCTATTCTCCTTCAAGATACATTTACCTAACGCCAGAATAAATGCAATGTAAATTATGCAGCAAAGCAAATTAGAAGATCGGACATATATCCATTATGGAGATGATAAGTTTTGGACGGGCGATGTGCCTCGTACACAGGGAAGACGCTTTTTAGTTATCTAGCTTTGCTAGCAAAGTCGTAGCTAGCAGCTAGCTAATAGCACAACAACAGCAGCCTAATGTCTGTATGATAAAAATACTGAATCGATAGATAAGAACAGTTTTTCCTCACCTGGCTGAGGACCCCTCAGTAGTTCTTCAGAGAAAGGCAGACAGAGGCCTGTCAGTGTCTGTTGTATTTCATTACCTCTCTGCTTAAACCGAGACTCCGTGCTGAAGCAGAAACAATACTTTCAACGTTTTAAACTGTTCTGTAATCTGGAACATTCGCTACGTTGAGCTCCAGTTAGCCGCCTGATCTCACTGCGCGAGAGGCAACTGCGTCATGCGTCACGGGCAAAAGGTAAAAGGTAACAAGGTGACCGGAAGGCTTATTATGTTGTACAAAAAAAATAAATAAATAAAATAATTTTAGTACATGTTATTATGTGTCAGAAGAGGGCTTTGAAAATNGCATCTGCTGTTACACTTTTTTGAGTCTATTTGACCCATAAAAGGCGTCAAATTTGGACCAAAGAAAGCAGCTGCCTTGCTTTTTTTTTTTTTTTGGCCAAAGACTAATACTAGGACAATATTGACCATGTTGTGACTGTTGGTTGTGAGACAGATAATCTGTGAAAAAAATCAATCTCCTGCACCTCTTCCCTGAACTACAATATTCTGGCCAAAAACAACCAATCAAAACCAGGAGGAGGGTCTTAATGTTGTTAATAAACCTCATTCACTGCTGTGCTAATGGTGGAGAAACAACTTATCGTTTCAGGAAAACTGTTTATCTCCCATCATAGGCAGCTATGCTAATTAGACTGAACATTCACATTTCAGAACATTTGTGCTATGCTGTAGCTAGCATAGCACAAATGCTATGCTAGCTATGCATAGTTAGCATATGCTAGCTAGTTATGCTAGCTACAGCATAGCACAGAGCAAGGAGGAGGAAGGATGAGCAGCCACATGAGATTATGATTAACTAAAACCCGCCTCCTACTTCTGATTGATTGTTTCTAGCACTGGGAGAAAGCAGAGGAAATAAATTTTTCATAGATTATCTCTCATGCCATACTTTCGCCACATAATGACAGTTTTAGCAAATATGTAACCAAATATGTTAAAAAAAAGATATTTTTTATAAAAATGACGTACTGCCGCTTTAATTTCACATAGGAGACGACGGGTCAGGAAGGATGTGGCAACAGATATCTATAATTTAAATGCAAGTAAAGGTAAAACTGTGTGGACTTGCTCCAGTCCAGACAGGAGACTGTTTTTATTATCATTTTATAAAGATTGTTTGAATTTCTGTCAGTGATAAATATATTGTTTTTGTTGTCTAATTGTAAAAAGAGCAAAGACAGAGAAATCCCTATAGACTCAATGGAATGATGCTAACTAGCAGGGCCGTGCAGAGACCACTAAAGGGGCAGGTGCTCAAAAAAAAAAGAAGGGCACATCTAACCGCATTGTAGGACAGAATATGAACAAAGCCACACAGCTTTCAGAGTTTAATAAACAATGATAAATTACAAAATTGTGAAATATACAATCAAAGCTAAGGAAAATCTCTATATAGAGCATACAACTATGCATATGTAACAGTGGCGCAAAAAGTGGGTATGTAATTTCTTTCTGTAGGTCTATAGGAAAGTATTGCAATATTCAAACCCGCAATTTAGCAAGATATGTAAATCAGAGTTGGTGGTTTAG
>NW_006800409.1:443423-447015 GCF_000485575.1 Poecilia formosa
CTTTGGGGCAAGGACCAAAACGGGCAGGTGCTCAAGCTCCCCCAGCCCCCCCCTCTGCACGTGCCTGCTAACTAGCTTGTGATCTAACACAGTGTTGCTCATTTTTTTCACTGGGACAGGGGTGACGGGTTATAGGGGGTTAGAACTGCTGCTGACTGACTCATCTGTTGTTAAGTGTAGTAAAAGGTTCAGGGATAAGTTAAATATATGAATATGTTGGAAATGTTTTTTTTTCTCCTAATTCACTAAATGCTCTTGAAAATAGTGACACCCACAAAATAGAGATATTCAGACATGAGGTGGGTGTAAATTTCCTTTCCTTTCCGTTTTCTGAAAATACAAACAACATCCATAAGTCTGACATGCGTCACACTGATGGCTGCTATGTCCTGCTGAGCTTACGTTCTCCAACACAGATGCTAACTTAGCTGCTGTCTCGACTGAGATGATCATATTTCCATTATTAATACAGCAACACACATTTTATCCTATGAAACTTTACAACTTCACGTCACAAACAAACCATTTTAAAGTAGGAAATATTTATGTATGTGTTGTCAATCTATTACCATGATTTGGTCTTTAAATTGCTATTCATATTACTTTATATTACTATAGCTAGTACGATTATTACTAGAACATTTCCGAAGAAATTTAAACAAGGCCTGCCAAAGTGTGCCTGTCGGTTGGAACCCACCTTTCTGATGCTAAAAATTAGCATCAATGCTAAAGTAAGCTACAATGTACTCATTAGCATGTGGAGAGTCAGAAGTATGTTGAGTAAGTTGAACTTACACCTTTCAGAATGTTAAAACTAGTGCATAAGCTAAATTTTCCCAAAATGCTAATGTTAGTCTACATGCTGCCGCTAACACCGACCGCACCCGCACTGGCACATGTGTAACTAGTGTTACTCATGTGACACTAGTAAGTTGTGTCATATTGACCTTCTCCTTTCAGTATGCTAAACATGGCCAATAAATAAGAAAAATAGCTGAAAGATTTTTGTAGGGAAAAGGGTAATGCTGGTGCACTGCCCTGCTATGCAAGGCGGTGCATAATAATAATAAATAATACATTTTATTTATTATATAATAGTATGAGCCAAAATAATATTTAAAGAACAAATCATACTAAGAGATTAACAGTAAATAAATACATAAATATTTTCTACATTAAAAAAGTTTGTTAGGGCTTTCTGTGTATTTTGTTTAGAAAATAATTTTATTAATTCAATGTTCAATGTATTATTTCACTATTATTTTATTAATGTGGTTTACCAGTTTGAATAACCTGACTTCCAATCCATGAAGAAAAAACATGCAAAGCAAAAATACACCAGAAACAGACCTGCAGCCCACGGGCGGTTCTAGGGGGGGCTCTACAGGGGTACTGAAGAAATTATACTAAATAAATGTGGTGGATTTATTTAACTTTCACAATTTTATTTTTACAATGAATTAAAAGTTCTAAGCTACCTCTATATACTCTATGGATAACCTTTTTAACAACGAACACTGCCATAAAATATTGTCATATCACTGCAGCGGCCGTCCCACCCCATGAGAGTAGGATGACACATGCCATTGTGGGTGTCCCTTATCCCTTATTTTAATTTCTGAAATTAGCATATATAATCTCTTCAGCCCGCCCCTGCTTGCAATGCACTAGTATGCACTGTTACCATACTGCTAAAAGAATGATGATTTAGGTGATAGAACCTGTGTCATCTGTTTGTTTTTCTGACAGAGGACCAGATACCTGCTGGTTTCCCCAACATAGACATGGGACCCCAGCTGAAGGTTGTGGAACGAACAAATACAGCTACGATGCTGTGTGCAGCCAGTGGAAACCCAGACCCTGAGATTTTCTGGTTTAAAGATATGTTGCCTGTGGACATCAGCAGCAGTAATGGGAGGATAAAACAGCTGCGGTCAGGTGAAGTAGTCTTTTCAACTTATTCATGCACATTTTCATATTGTAATTTATCAAAAAGGGGATTTAGCTGCAGCTTTGATGAGTGTTTAGTGATTTTAAAATGCTCTGTGGTAAGACCGACCTTTCTCTCAACACAGCTGATGGTAAAATAGAGGAGACACAACGATTACAGCACCAGACTTAATTAAAGTCTACGGAATTATTTGATGTGAGCATCAGCATGTAAAATTCAGCTTGACTTTAAGCAGAACTCACAATTTCATCAAGGGGTTTCTTTCTCAGGCATGAGGTAAATGTTACACAAATTTATTTAATAAGAAAATAAATCTTCAACCACTTAATATGGAGGGTTTTTTTTTAGCAACAATAGATTTATTTAAAAAACCATAATGCAAAAAAATAATTATAGTTATTCTAATAAATAGCAGATCAGTAGCCAAAATCCCTCAAGAATAATATAAGGTTATATTTAAATCACTCAAATGATGTCAGCACGAAAAATAAATAAATAAATAAATAAATAAATGTCCCAAAATTTCAGTTTATTTTAATCATAATAGAGTCTCATATCCTCAAAAACAAAGTCCTGAAAATATTCCCCAAAGTTCAAAGTCCCAATCTAAAATTAAAAATCCAAAACGGAAAAATCCTCCCCCAACAACAGAAACTGTCCATAAGTCTGATATATTTATCTTTTAAATTATTTAGTTTAGTCAAAAGAAAACAAACATAGTGGTTATGTTACAACCCCCTTGTTGTAACATAATGAATGAATCTTCATTTTAAAATGAAGATTCTTTAAAACATTTAATTTTGAAAAATAAAACAAATTTCAATATTGACCAGAACAGCAGACAAGGCATTTTTGGGACACCATATTAAAAAATATATGTTGAAACCAAGCCCCAAAACCCATTTTGCCCAGCCTGCTGTGTGGTCTTAACAAGCTCAATGTTTTGTAGGGGTCTGGGACTGTCAAATAAAGATTAGGCAGCAAAAATGCTTCCAAAGATAATTTGACCGATGGAAAAGATCACTGAGAAAAATTTGACCAATGGTTACTTAAAAAAATTGTGGCAACAAAGTGACACGTAATATAATTGAATAGAATTTAAGTTCTACAATTTTGATTAAAAAGTACTGAATATGTTAACTTAACTTAAAAACATGAAGTACATCTTAATAAAAGCAACAGCTGAAATGTGTTTGATTTATTAATATCAATGCAAATGATCATTTATATTGCCCAAAAATATTTAGTAAATCCAAGTCAATTTTACAAGAAAAACTAATTTTTATTTACTAAGTATCTGAGCAAAAATGATGTAGATTTATTAAATATCTGGGGGAAATTTAATCATATTTACTAATAATCTAGGTGAAATTAACATATTTATTAATTAAATGGGTGAAATTGATTTACATTTACTAAACATCAACATAAAAATTATTTGGATTAAGTAAATAATACAAATAATATCAACTCATATTGTAGCACATTATTGGTTAATTCAACACATTAAAACTGTTGTTCTTATTAATCTGTAGCTAAAATAATTAATCAATTTTAAGTTTTTATTTGTATCATAGCACTTTAAATCTATTCAATAATATTGAATGTCACTTTGTTGCCATAATTTTTCTGTGTCTAATT
>NW_006800410.1:0-12348 GCF_000485575.1 Poecilia formosa
TGGTTTACAGTAACAGAAAGTGTGTTATGATGGATTAAATGCGCTGATACGTCATTGTGCTGCTAAACACATAACACTGAGTGGAGTGGTGTACCGCTCCAAGATGGCCGCCCTAAATCTCGTCAGCGACAATAGGCGAGAGCGGTCCATGAGGGTCTATCCTTATATTATGTCTATGCTTTAATCCACCTGCTGGCGAAGAGAAGGCGAGTAGGCTGCTCCAGGTTCAGGCAACGCAAAGTTTAGAGATCTCCGGATTATTTTCCTGTAAATTATATTTCGGAAACCTTTTGTAAATTGTTTAGTTTATTTGGGTGCTGAAACGTCTGAGAAACAAAATGGCGTCAGGAATCAGCAGCAGGTCGAAGATGGACATTAAGTGGATCTGCTGGACTCATCTAACGGCAGGGGAAACATTCCTGGAGCGGCGGACCGAGAAGAGACTCCAGGTAGGAGCTGCTGCCGTCATGCTAACGTGCTTGGCTTGTTTGTGCTGAGAGGTTCTGGTTCTGCTGAGAGTGGATGAGCTAAATGAGCTCAGAAGGATTCTGCTGTGGTTAAAATCTGTCTTGAGGTTTTCTGTTTGTGGAGCTGTTGTGGTCACTTTGATGCAACAAGCATGTTGTTGGAATCTGAGTTTCAAGTTTGAAAATCTGTTTTAATGCTGCTCGAGAAAGCAGGAACAGGTGACTAAAGATGGCGGCCAAGCCTTTGGCTAGTGAAGTTAAAAAGCGAAAGGAAGAACGTTCACCCTAAAAAGTAATTCTGAGGCTTAGTAAATATTACTTTAATGAACCTTAATTGAGATCTAAATATTAAATTATTTTTATTTTGAAGATACTGACAAATGTAAATACTGAGGTAATATTTTGGGGTTAAAATCTAAAATACTTTATCCTCCCATCTCTTTGGTTTTCTCAGCTGTATCTTATTGCATTTCATCCCAACCTGTTTGCTGCAGACAGCAGAGCTTTTTATTTAGGTGAAAGTAGAAAATATGAGTTTGAACAGGATCTCAGCTGCCTCTGTTAATAGCTTTATAGTGTTTGCATGATGGGACCAAAATAATGAAGACAATAAATAAATTGTAGAATAATCTAAATGACATTATTCCAGAAGTCCAAGTCTTCAGTTCAGCTGTAGTTTTCATTTGAGAACAAATAGTTTCTATCATTACACATTGCATGCAGCTGATATTGTCTTTGTTTTGATCAGAATCTGGTGGAAGGGAGTAAAATATGAAAATAAATTCATTATTATTACACTAAAATAATCAGATTTGTCCTTTTTGTCTCTGTATCCTGGAAGCAGATGTTGGATTGGTACAAACCTTTTAGCGAAGTGTGAAGTCACATGATCCAGATGTGATCCAGAAGCAGCACAGAGGGAAAAAAATCTCTTTTATTTCATGAGTTTTAAGACGGGGAAACTTTCTGCAACCCCAAACAGATCAGGGTTTCCCCCAGTGTATTATAAGCCTGGCGGCCTCCCATGCTTTACTAGCCCTGCCGCTAAAAATCGTTTTTTTTTTTGTTTTGTTTTTTAAGCCGGGCTGCAAGATCAGGATCAGCTGGAAGAGAAGAAATGACCAGAACAATCTGAATTCACTCAACCTACAAATAATAATCAGAGAAATCAAATCTAATATACAAGAAACTGAACATAAGAATTTACTAAGATTAAATACAAAGGAATGAATTAATATGGCAAACTATTAATAATAAAACCAATAAATGATAATTTAATAACCCATAGCAAACAGAAGTAAAACCCAAACGCCAACCAATGTGATGCTATAAAATATAAAACATCTTTAAATAAAGTTTGATCCAGAACTAAACGTCGTTTAGTTTCTGGAAAATCTTCCCGTCCGTCTGCTTCCTCCAGTGAACTTTGACCTCTGGGCTTCACCTCCAGCTGGAACCAGAGCGTTAAACTGGTGAGACCAGGGAAAGTTCAGCCCGTCAGAGAATCTTTGGTTCTGTTGGATCCTGAAATCCTGGTTCGGACCTGAAACCTGCTGCAGCTTCATGTTGTCTCATCAGAAACGTTTTGACGTGTTTATGTTGTTTACCTGCTTCAGCATGTCCACCAGCACTGCAGGACCGTCCAGGTCCAGACTGGCGGTTCTGACCAGCTTCACTTTCAGAACCTTCAGTTTTACTGGAGCTGATGGAGAAAAGCTGCATCAGTTCTGATTCACTGGTTTATGATTTTATCCAACAAACTGAAAACACGGAAAAGACCCGAGAAAATGACCAGACTGGACATCCGTCTGGATTCTTTACATTCATTTTTAACTCACTGAAGGTATTAAAAACAACGAGATGCTGAGATTTAAAAATGACTTTTGTCTGCAGACGTCTCACCTGTTGGGTTTCTGAAAGGTGCTGTAACTGAGCGACCTTTAACCCCTCCAGGTTGCTGATCTGACACTTTGAGGCCTGTTTTCTACATTCATTATCTGTTTTATTTCTGCCTGGTTACAAATCTCACTTTCAGGATCTGTAAAGCACTCCAAGCTCTGCAGGTGAGGCTGTTCTGGCTTCGTCATAGAAAGTCTCACTTTCAAACCTTTTCTTAGTTTCTGCATTTGTTTTTTTATTTGAACATTTAAAATGTTTCTACCAAAGTAAAGTTGAATCCTGCTGGAGGTTTACCTTCGTAACAAATAAACGCTTTCTTAACGTTGCAGTACTCGTCCTCCCAGCTTCCTGACTGTTCGGAATGAGCCACTGCACAGACGCTGGTGGCGGTGCTTTTGTCAGGTTTTCCAGACTTCCAGTGTATGAACAGGAAGTTGCTTCCACTGGCCGGCGTTGTAGGTTCGCTGTGGGGAGTCCAGAGAGACATCAGAACATTTCAATCCGTTTCCTTTCCTCTGAGGGTTTACCTCAGAATCTGACCTCTGACCTCATCTCCGCTCACAATTTATTAGAACAATCTTTGTCGACCACTGGCGGTCTGCAGGCGCCCCCTTGTGGTCTGCGAGGTACTGCATGTAAATAACCTTTGATTTGCTGTGACGGGAGCTGAAAGCGTGACGCTACAGTTAGCTTACCAAAGGACTGTGTGGACAAATAGCAGTTAAAAACCAGGAAAGAGATCCTGAAAATATGGCAGAAAGTTTTTAGCTGTTGGTAGCTAAGTCCTTGGATTTTTAGTGTCACACTTAAACGCAGTTTCTGTGATCCATGAAAATGATCCCTACTGTGGTTCTTACAGGATCTGTCTTCCCTCACAGGCTCCCGTCACATTCTGACTGATATTTGTGTAGTGTGTGAAATATTCTGATATGGCTTTTATTTTCTGCTGAATATAAATAGGTGAAATAAATTGCCTTTTAGTTAATGGAAAGGCAATTTCAATTCTCTTAATTACCCAGAATCCCTCAGTAGTCACATGACTACAGGATGAAGGTAGCTGTCACTTGAGGACTTTGAGTTAAAAGTCAACATTCATTACTATATTTTATAGCTATATTCAAATGAAGGACTCTGGTGTAGCTAACTCTGGTAAAACTATTTAGCTTTACATATTAAAACCTTCACGCTGTTTTCATGAAGGATTTTAGTGCTTTTATACAAGCTGGTGATTTTAAACGGGGATTCAGGTGCTTTTCTAAGAGTTTTGTCATTCTCATGTTTTTTCAAATGCTACGTATCATTGCTAAGCACAACTTAAATCCTGTCACTTAAATATGATAATCAGAAATCAGTATTTAACATTAACTGCTAAGGTCTTTGGTATGTAAAGATGATAATTATTTTAAAAGTAGCACCGACAGACAGCTATCTAGACACGCTACTGTAGGAAAATCTGCTGAGGAAGCACATATATTCAGCACACCTGATAATTTTCAAATTCAAAACATTTTTATTTACATAGTGAAGGTCATGAATCACAGGCGCTTTCATTTCCCTGACAAATCGGTTCCTCCCTCACTGCAGGTGGGATGTGGAGCCTCAGCTAATGCTCGACTCCATCCATGTGTTCAATTCACATTTTCTAGAATTAACATGAACTATTTCTAAAAATCTGTTTTTAATCTGATGCATCAAAGTTATCAAAAGCTTTTAGCTGCATCACAGCAGGTGGGCGTGGCCATGCCTCGAAGTCAAAAACATGAAGATGGAAGAACTTCCACACCAACCTGCTGCATCACCCAGAGCAGCACCAACACATTCACACGGTTAGCCGGTGACATCACGTAGCCCCGCCCCCTTTCAACAGGAAGTCACTTATTCTACTGCTGGACGTCCGGCTGACCTGAGGGATAATCTCCAGGCCTCAGTCACAAAACCTGATTGGAACATTAAACAGCTTCTTATCAATAATCGATCGCTCTGATCAGCCATTGCCAAATGACCAATGATCTCTACATTAATCCAGACTGCAGTCAGAAGCAGTTCTGGCCCCGTTGGAAGATCGTGAACAAGATGCAGTTAAAGTAGTTTTACACATTTTGAGTCCAGAATAATAAGAAAAACATTGTTTACATGTAAACAAACTCCTGAAAAGCATCTTAAATCAGTTTTTCTGCTCTGGAATGAACCACGTTTTATCCAGCAGCATATTTATTCCTCCAGGACTTTGTTGTTTCCTTCAGGGTTCAGAGGTCGTGACCTTTGGTGAAGTTGGGTTCAGCTCTTCACCAGAAATGATCAGAAATTTGTTTTATTTCAAACTGCTGTGATGGACGTCTGTGGTTTGTTTCCTGTTTCCCAACAAACTATCAAGTCTGAATAATTTCATTTTTATTTCTGTATTTAAAAATTATTTAATCTGAAGTGAGAAAAGGACAAAATCTTAAGGAACAAACTCGTGTTTCCATCCGTTTCCTGTTTCAGTGTAAAGCTGGTTTTCTTTATTTCCTCAGGATCCACTTCTCCGCATGTAAAACCCCAAATATCATAAAACAATCAATCACCCTTTAAAGACTTTTACTGCCATAGTTTTAGTTTGTATGTTTTATTTTGTATTGGGCACATTTTTTGTTATTGTGACTTTTATTTTGATAAGCTAAAGTAGGAAGTACAATCCAGAATGTTCGCTGGGACAAAAAGGAAAGAAGTACATGGTATGAAGGCATGATATTAATTAGTTTAAAGTAATTTAAGTTTAATAATTCCTTTTTTTTGCTCATTTCTACCTCAAAAGAACGGTCAGCCAGCGAGGTATGTTTATATGTCTTGTATCATTTATTTATGTCATTGTATTCGTGACGCCGTCTCATTTATATTTATGTTGTATTTTTAGTTCGACGGTGGTGTTGTGTCAGAGACACGGAGTTATAAGAAGAGTTCAATAAAGCTGACTAAACACCAGCAGTAACGAGCTCTTTATTGACTCCAAGAAGAGGTGGAAGTGATAAAGACTAAATATAACACATTAACTTTAAACCACCATAATGAAATGATCCAGTATTTAAAGTTCATCTTTCTTCTTCTCTGGTTTGTGGAGGATTTTCCCGTCTGGTCGTTTCCTCCAGCTCACTTTGACGTTTCCTTTCACTCCATCGTCCTTCAGCTTCTGTTTCAGCTGAAACACAAATACGTCCTGAATATCAAAGCATTTTTATTTATTCTTATCGTTTCCTCTCAGATTCAACAAGCGGCCTCAGCAGGAAATGTTTGTGATGTGATCAAATAAGAGATGATGACCTTGATGAGAAGTTCCTCCATCATGGCAGAGTCATCCTCAGTCACAGACGATGGAAACGCCAGCTGCAGTTTCACCAGATGCTTTGACTGGACCGCTTTTAGAGAAAAAAGACTTATGATTTATCATTTATTGTAATATTATGTTGCAGTGATGAGACGTTATCAGACCAAAGGAAGATTGATGTGCAACATAGTTTTGCTAAAGTAAAAGTAAAAAGTATCCATCCTAGAAATTACTCCAGAGAAAACAAGTTTTTGGTAAAAGTCTACTAAACTACCGAGGAACTGATCAAGTTATCATGTAGCTGCTGCAACGTTTCAGCCTGGAACCAGGATCACTTATTGGCTGTGAAGTTGACTGAAGAGTGAAGGATTCCTCACCAGCGTAACAAACGAAGGCTTTCTTCTCGCCGCAGCTCCAGTCCTCCCATTTCCCGGCGTTCCCAAAGTTAGCAGCAGCACATTCCTCCTTCCCGTTGTTACTGGGTTCGTCTCGGTTCCAGTTCCT
Organism: Poecilia formosa; assembly: GCF_000485575.1. Classification (NCBI taxonomy): domain Eukaryota; kingdom Metazoa; phylum Chordata; class Actinopteri; order Cyprinodontiformes; family Poeciliidae; genus Poecilia; species Poecilia formosa. The sequence continues at coordinate 6,172 of NW_006800410.1, forward strand.
GAACGAGGAGTTCCCTCCATCCGCCCACTTCCAGGAGTCTCGGTACAGACCCATCCAGGCCGCTCTCTGGACCAAACCCTGGACGGCCTCGTTGTCGGCCAGATGTCTCACGCTGGCCAGGTCTGTGTAATGTTGTCTGCAGAAGCTCTGAGCTTCAGTCCAGCTCTGTTTGGTGCTGCTGTAGTAAAACGTAGGATTTGTTCCTGAAAACGGACCAAAGAAGTCGAACAATAAAACCTTTTTGAATCGCTGAGGAAAACAGGAGAGTCTGTGTACCTGATGAATCCTTACCGCTGACACTGAAGCAAACCGTGCCTAAGGTCTGAGAGCAGGACGCATCGTACCAGGACCCATCAGCACTAAATGCACCACAGCTTTCTCTGCCAAACCTATTGTTGGGTTCTCCAGCTGCCCAGTTCCTGAACTGGTTCTGATACTGGTCTGGCATGGACCACCTCCAGCTGTTCACGTCTTCATGCAGTCCGATCCAGGCCCGCTGGAAACATTCAGAGGACACAGTAAATTCCTCCTCCAGACATTTAGTGTGTTTTTATTGGTGCCGTTTTGCTTTGAGCTCTTGTTTCTGCCAGAAGCCTCAATGTGACTCTGCTGTCATTTTCTAGCTTATGTGTCTGATTTCCTGCTTCTGGTTGAGTTCCTGTGAGCAGTTAGCCCCTCCCACCTTAAATAAACCAATCGGAAACCTCCATCACATGAAAGGAAGACGTACACTGGTTCTTCCTGCAGATGTTGCCAGGTCGTTCAGCATCCTCACATCCTCCATGTTGGTGACGGTTGCCAGGTCTTGGTGATTTTCTCTGCAGTATCTCTGAGCTTCTGTCCACGTCTTCAGCTCATCAACGATTATATATTCACGGGTAGGAAGTGTTGAGTTCCCACAAACCACTGCAATGACAAACATACATCTGAATTATTTTAACTGAAGCAAAGGTTGAGCCGGGAAACTTCTGCTCTGGATTAAATGATTAATTTTTATGCATGAAGGTATTCATATGGAGTCAGTGATGAAATACATGTAAACTCAAGGCTGAGGTTTACTTGTCAGCTCTCTTTGGAGACAACTGAAAATGGAAACATTAACTGTTAATGTTGGAAGTGGAAGCAGTGAGTGACTGGTTTGATGAGTTGGAGAGAAGTCCTGAACAAACGTCACAACAGCAGAGAGACGCATTTCCATCATTCTGCTCTGACTGATTCAGAGGACTTGACTGAATCTCTGCACCTGAACTGTGAAATGTCTTAAGGACGATCTTTGCTCTTCCTGACTCGAGTTAAAAATGAGATCTGTGTTGTTAGACGGTCTTCAGTTCCCACTGCCTGCATGTTTTAGATCCGCCTCTGTTCCAGGTCACCTGGTTCAAACGACTGCAGGCCGTCTGGTGCTGCAGGAGCCTGAAAATGGCTGCATATTTCAGTCAGGAGATACATGGAGGGCATTAGGACCCTGATGACCAGAACTGGGAAACAGGGTTATAGACATAGTTACTTTGAAAAAGTAACTTAGTTATATTACTGATTATTTTATTTGGAAAGTAACTAAGTTACATTAAAAGTAACTTTTTTAGTTACTTTCAGCAGCTGCTGACGACGACAAACAAACAAACAAACAAACAAACAAACAAACAACGCTCCACCACCTGTGAAAATTACATTGATCTTTGCCAAAACTTAACTATAAGTTATTTTATAATGGTAACATCAACAATATGTCTCCACTTATAAGGTTTAATGGCTACAACAGTACAAAATAAACCCTTTGGTAATTTTTGAGTGTTTTTGTGTTCCACTGTAATCTGGAAAACTATAAATATGACTTCATATATATATGAACTTGACTTTAACGGATCATCCAGGAAATGATGGACTAAAATTAACTGGATGTCAGACAAATTCTGGGGTTTATGTCTCTTTATTTCCAAGCCCAAAAACCGCAACTCGTTAAATCTGCAAGCGACTTCAGAAGAAAACAAGCCCAAAGCTGCTCATAATAATCGGACCTGAAAGTCAAAATAGTTCCTGTTCCTCCAGCAAAAAGCGCATTTCTCTCCATTGTTTGTGTCTGTCGCATAGAAACGGCGGTCGCTCCCCAAGACGCGCAGAGGAAATAATATTTAATTACAAAAGAAAATAGTAACGCAAATTGATTTGGATAAGTTACTTTAATCTGATCCTGGATTTGAAATGGCATCGTGTTAGATTACTCTTTACTGAAAAAAGAGGTCCGACGTCAGTAACGCGTTCCGTTAATAACATCACTTTCTATAGAGAATGCAATCCATCATCAACAGAGCAGACTACAGGCTTAATGGTGGCTTACCATTGTGGCAAATGAATGGCGTCTGTACATCACAGTCCCAGTCCTCCCACTGTCCAGAGTCTCCCAGGTCTGCTGAAGTGCAGTTCTCACCAGGTCCATTAGGTTCACTGGATCTCCAGTAGCTAAACGAGAACCTGCTTCCATCTGCCCACATCCAGACAGCTCTGTGGAAACCAATCCAAACCCTTTGTCCTGATGGTATCAGCGTCTGAATCTCCTGGATGTCTGCCATGTTTCTGACTCTGGCCAGGTCTGTGTAATGGTTTCTGCAGTAGCTCTGAGCCTGAGTCCAGTTCATGTTGGCGTTAATGAAGGCAAACGTAACTTCTGAACCTGAAACAAGAACTTTCTTAAGCAAACCAGCAGCAGAGGTCAACAGCAACCAATGTTTAAACCAGTGTTTCCCAACCCTGGTCCTCCAGGCACTCCGCCCTGCATGTTTGAGGGGTTTACCCTGCTGAACGGTAGGATTAGCCTCCCTCCGCCTACGAATGGGAGGACAGGTTCTGACTGTTTGTGCTTATGTGCCAAACAGTTCAGATGACCCTTTTGGAGTCCCTAAAGGGTCCTGGAGAGTCCTGGGGACTCCCTTATGTGAGACCTGGGGGGACGTGGTTGGGAGGAACAGAGTCTCCTGTGAAACAGAGCCTTAACTCCCCCATCTGGGAGAGCTTTGAATTCGTTCTGGGGGCGGTGGGGGACATCGAGTCCGAGTGGACCATGTTTCTACGCCTCCATTGTTGAGGCGGCTTATCGGAGCTGCGGCCGTAAGGTTGTCGGTGCCTGCCATGGTGGCAGCCCTCGAACCTGTTGGTGGACACGTTCGGTGAGGGATGCTGTCAGGCTGAAGAAGGAGTCCTATCGAGCCTTTCTGGCCTGTGTCTTCCCCAAAGTCAGGGGAAGACCCAGGGTACGCCGGAGGGACGATGTTTCTCGGCTGGCCTGGGAACGCCTTGGGATCCCCTGGAGGAGCTGGAACAAGTGGCTGGGGGAAGGGAAGTCTGGACCTCCCACCTTAGGCTGCTGAACCTGCGACCCGACTCTAGATAAGAGGAAACGGACGGACGGATGGGGTGTGTTGAAGCAAGGGAACATCTGAAACATGCAGGTCAGTGTACCGTGAGGAACAGGGTTTGGAAAGACTGATTTAAACATCCCTTACCTCTGACCTCTGAGCAGATGGAACCTTGCAAACTGGAACAAGTTACATCGCTCCAGAACCCATCAGCAAACATTTCTACACAACTTTCTCCTCCTGCATGGTTGTTTGGCTCACCACGGTACCAGTTTGTGAAATCGTTCTCCTGCTTTTGGTCCAAGTCAGATTCAGAAACGGACCACCTCCAGCTGTTCACGTCATCGTACAACCCAATCCAGGCTGTCTGCAAACACCAGCAGAGTTCAGAGTTACAGCTCAGCTCTGACAACTCTGGGTGAATTAATTACAAATTGAACTAATGAGAATGTTACAGCTTTGTTTTTCTCTACATCGTTCAGATGTGACGATGTATCCATGAAGTTTCCAGCCTGTGAGCAGATCGAACCAGAGGCCGGTCTGCAGCTCAGACTGCTGTTCAGTGAGGAGAGTAAAAGTGAACATACGGATGTGAATCCCAGAGATGCTGCCATGTTGTTCAGACTTCCCACATCCTCCATGTTCTCCATCACTGCCAGGTTCCCGTAATGTTCTCTGCAGTGACTCTGAGCTTCAGTCCAGCTCTTCAGCTCACCAACAACAAAGTATTTTCGTCCAGGATGTGAGGCGTTTCCACACAGCTCTGCAGTTACACACAGGGTTAAAAACATGAGCAGTTTTTGTGGTCAGTGTTTCTTTACTTTTTCATTCTGTGAACGTCAGAGGAGTTTCATCATAATTACTGCAGTATCAACTGCAGGAATAAAATAATGCACACGGTTTAATTCACCTCATTATAATGTATATTTCAAGTCGTTTCCAATCATTTTGTAAAACAAGGACATCTAGTCAAACGTCATTTCCATAAAAGTAAAACTTCCTTTGTTTTCCTACATGCACTCTGTCTGTCCATGGCCATCAGTTCATCATCATCATATTTTCTAAAATAACGACCTTAACAAGAAATGATCAAAGTCATTTTTGTTAAACTGGCTTGGATAATTATTTCAGGAAGTTGATGAAATGCTTTATTGGTTCAGTCCAATCAGGAGCAGCTTCACCTGCAGCGGTTAAAGGTCAAAGGTCAAAGTTTTGCTTACCGCTGTAGCAAACGAAGGCTTTGTGTTGGTCACAGGACCAGGCCTCCCATTGGCCAGACCTCCCAAAGTGAGCGGCTGCACATTCCTCTGTCCCGTTGTTACCGGGTTCATTATTTCCTTCGTTCCAGAACCTAAATGAGAAGTTCTTGGCCTCCACCCACTTCCAGGAGTCTCTGAACAAACCGATCCAGACGTTTTCTCTGGGGATGACGCTGCTGGCCTGCCGGTTCTCTGCCGGGTTCCTCACTCTGGCCAGGTCTGTGTGATGTTTTCTGCAGTAGCTCTGAGCTTCGCTCCAGTTCAGGTTGGTGTCCAGGTGAACGAATGTGACATTTGATCCTGCAGAAAGTTCAGTTAAAGTCTGGATTCCAGTCAAACAATATTTTCCCACCTTTACTGATGGCAGTGATGGGAACATCATGTTACAATGACTGAAGGAGGATCAACATGTTGATGGATTTCATTCAGCAAAACAAGAAATCACTGAACATCTTCTGATTGATTTAAAGCCGAGGTTAAACTCCAACATTCAGTTGCAGAGTTTTTCCTCTGGTTCTGATGGTTGAACTTCTTACCGTTGACCTGAAGGCAGATTGTATTTTGGCTTTTAGAGCAGGACGCGTCGTTCCAGGACCCATCAGCGTTCATCTCTCCACAGTTCTCTTGTCCGCCGTCGTTGTTGGGTTTTCCAGCCTGCCAGTTGCTGAACTCCTTCTCTTCATGTTGGTAGAAGTCAGAGTCTAACACGGACCACCTCCAGCTGTTCCCGTCACCGTACAGCCCGATCCAGGCCAGCTGGGCGAAACACGTTTTCAGGGCGTCAGGATGTACGTTATCAGCAGCACATGCTGTTTTTTAAATTTACATTTGCATATTACCTTAATAGCTGTTGAATACTTAGCTTAGAGCTAAATATGTCTTCTCTCCACCCTGTATATTTTTTGTTAGTGGCGCCACCTCTCTCCCTTTCTTTGTCATTACAGTTTCTGTGCGTTTGGTCATAAACAGATTTATTATTTTCTCTTCAGTCCAGACCAGGTGCTGCATTCACAGCAGCTCCTGGTCCTGCTCGGTGGAGGTCAAAGGTCATCAGCATGAGGTCAGGATAATCGTTTCCATAAGTAATTGAACATATAATTACATTTTCAGTATTTTCGGACCAAAGTGAAAAAGTTTTCATTGCTGCTGTTTGTTCTTCTTTTGTAGAGTCGTAACAAACTTTCATTTCTTTGTCTTTCTTTCTTTTTTTTCAAAATCTCTTACTGTTTATTCATTGCTACATGCTGTTTTTATTTTTTCTTTAATTATGTAAAGCACCTTGAAATGCCTTGCTGCTGAAATGTGCTATACAAATAAAATTTATTATTTTTAAACAGAAATAAAATTATTAGATCCAACTTTCATTTACCTGCATGTTAATAATGAGGCAGTGATTCGTTAGCAGCTCTGTCACATTCAGCATTTGGCTTGGTGTCTGTCTGTCTGTGTATATGTGTGCGTTTGTTTGTAATACCTTGTGGGGACGATTTTCCTGACATATACTACGTTGTGGGGACCAATAGACCCTTTTCACATGACGTCACACAACCTCCGTTTTGGCTCGA
>NW_006800410.1:12920-18318 GCF_000485575.1 Poecilia formosa
AAATCACACCGGAAGTAAAGATACCCAGGTTTGAGTTATGGCGGCCATTGTCTGACGTCACTGTGAAAAGGGTCTATTGCTCCTTGTGGGGACCGGAGCCTGGTCCCCACAAGGGGAAACCCTGTTTTTGGGTCAGGGGTCAGATTTAGGGCTAAGGTATGAATTGAGTTTTGGTAGGTTAGGGTTAGGGAAAGGGTAAAGGTGGTTTAGGCTGTGGAAATGAATGGAAGTCAATGGAAAGTCCCCACAAAGATAGCAAAACAAACGTGTGTGTGTGTGTGGGGGGGGGGTAATTGGGTGCAGCCAGCTGACAGGATGTCTAAAAGCAGAACAGAGGAAACTGGTTTAGTGAAAGCGTCTTGTTTCGTCCCGACCGTTTCTCTGGTCAGTCAGACACTCGGGTCAAAGGTCACTGTAACGTGATGCTAGGAGGAAGTTTGGCAGGGTTTTGCTGGTCCAATCATGCATAGATAATAAAAATTATTTTCCAAATTCTGGGATCAACAAAGAAAATGTTAAAAGCATTTTAAATGAGGCTAAGTGGGAGTGAAAGGCCAGCAACATAATAACCTGGTGCAACATGAACCAGGTTTTTATGGTAATAAATGAAATAATAAATGACTGATAGATATTCCACACTTTGCTGTTAATCTGAACTGAATCAGCAGCAGATGATCAGGATGGAGGATCAGGTCCAGACCAGAATAAATCCAAAGATTTATGAAGCAGATTAACAGGATGAAACTGAGCTGGTTGGTCAGAACCAGAGGGACCAGAAAACTGACAGATTAAAATAAATTTCATCAGAGTGAACCAACGTGATGAAACCTCCTGGATGGAGTCGACAGACGAACATTTGACTGACTGACCGTCCCTCATCCTGAGAGGATCAGATACCTCAGAGGTTTTCCTCACAGACGTTGCCATGTCATTCAGAGCCTCCACATCCTGCTGGCTCTCCAGGGTTGCCAGGTCTGTGTACGTCTGTCTGCAGAAACGCTGAGCTTCAGTCCAGTTCTTCAGCTCATCCACAAAAACATATTTAAGCTCAGGAGGCCTGGAGGTCGAGCTCAGGCCTGCAGGGCATAATTCATAACTATCTGTTAAAATACAGGGAAATATTAAGACCTGGGAATAAAAATATTAAGACCTGGAAATCATCAGTAAATATTAAACATAATAATCTTCCCTCACCAAAAGCCACCAGGATCCAGATGATTCTCTCCATCTTCTGCTCTTCACTTCGTCTGCAGCTGATTTTATTTTACCAGATAAAATTAGTTGGAAATGTCAACAACTGTATGCAAAGTAATGCGTTGCCATGCCAACGGATATTTAGACACAACATACATAACATAAAAGGGGAAGTTCAGGATTAATATCATCCTCTGATAACCAGCTCACCTGTTGGAGTGACCTCTGACCTCCAGGTGAATCTTTGTATTTGCTCTGATTGGTTGAGGCATTAATGATTTTAAAAACATAAAAAATAATTTAAATGTTTTTAAAAGGCTTCCAGTGAACCTGAGTTGATTCTGAAATCATTTCAGTTTTTATTTTTCCAGTTTTGTGCTGAATCTCCGGTTTTCGTTCTGAACGTTTAGAGTCTGTTTTCCTTCTTTCACATCAAATGTTTTTATGATTCCAGACGGTTTTTAACTCATTTCTATTTTAACTTTATTCTCTTTTATGTCTGTGATGTTTTCCTTTTATCCAGTAAAACTGTAAATAACATTCATGTAATCATGAAGCGTTTCTCTGGATCAGATGAACGTGTTAGTCGCCGTTTTGATGCCATTATTTTACTCATCAGTCCTCTGCAGCGACGCCACAATATTTAACATCAAATGTAAAAACAAACTAATTCAATTTTTGCTCCAACTCCAGGTTTGAAAAGCAAAAAGAAAAGATAAAGTAACCCATCAGAAAGCTGCAGGCAGTGGAAACGTTTTGGTATAAAACGAACTGGATGTTTGTTCTGATTCTCATGAAGTTTGGTTTAAATCTCTGAACATGAAAAAATTTGCATCACTGATATTCAAAGTTTTTCCCTTTAAGTTTTATCCAGATCCTCCAAAACTTCAGAGGAAAACTGTTTTCTTTCACATTCATGCAAACGACTCAGTGGGAAACGAACGGCTTGGTTTCGATTTGTGCTTCTGACTTTTTATAGTAACAAATTGATGTGAAAAGAAAATATTTCCAGTTCAGAGAAACCAGCCAACCAGACAGACCAGTGACATTTAGTTCATCTTTATGTAAGTATGTCTTTAGTTATAAGTCCAGGAAGGTTTGGATTTAAAGTATTAAATATTTTACACAAACAAACTGAGAATCTTTTCTGTGAAAAACCAAACGGGTTTGATTTCTGAGGCAGGAAGCATCAGAGTAATCAGATTCCAGGAACAGCTGCTGCGTTAAAACAGGAGCCGAAACGAAAAAACTGAAAATCAAAACAAATAAACTGCAAAACCAGGCAGAACGTAGCGAAGTAAATGATCCGAATGTCGCTGGACTCATTAACATAAATACAAAATGATCAGAACTCAAATTAAACAGGAAAGTTCTGGTACCAAACTGCAGAAACCATAAAAACCAACAATCGTTTCTATTTTCATAAAGCTGATATCATGCAGAACGGAAACTTCAAAGGCTCTGCAGTTTGAAAACAGCAAACAGTGAAGACGCTCCGCAGACGTGATGTCACTTCCTGTGCGATCTGCAGACGTGATGTCACTTCCTGTGCTGAGGCCTGGCCTCCCAGCTGAAGGAGCTTTAACTTTGTGACCAGATTAAAGTTTAAATCTTCTGTAAAGTGAAATGTTTGCTTCAGGTTTTGTGTCGGTGGCGTTGATGAGCAGTTTGGCAGCAAAGCAGCCGGGAATCGAACCGACGCCTCTGCTGCAGCTGTAGTTAATGTTTCCCATAAATTCAAATGAAACGGCAGCTTTTCATGAAGGTCAGGACTTTATCAGGCCTGTTGGCTGTTCATGTGCCTCAGACTGAAGGAGGAAGATGGAAGCCGTTCTGCTCTCCATCGTCGCTGCTGCAGGTTTTTCTGTGATCATATTTCTGACCATAAGGTTGTTTTAGAAACGTTCAGTGGCGCTGCAGTCTGGTTTTACTCTCTTATTGATGTTTTCTGATGCTAACAGCTCATCAGTTTCAGCTGCAGCCATTAAACTGTTTAAAGCTAATAATAATAATGATATTAATATTGATCTTCATGTTTGTCGGTGCAGTGCTCAGTTCTGTTCCTGGACGGAAATATTGTTTAGTTTCTGAAGGATTGGGCTGCAGCTCAGAGCTTCTCCAGAGAAGTTTTCAGACCTGGCATCGATCCAGAGCGTGAAGGCGCTGAACGAGCTGCTGGACTGGAGGGAACTGGGAGAACTGGGAGAGGCCATGGATCCACCAAACCGGTCTCCAGAACCAGTGGTGGCACCTTTAGAAAGAAAAGAGGCATAGAAAAAAAGAAACAAGAAATAAACAAATGTAGGACTCCAGAATACTGGTTGGACTGGTTGCTCCGAGTTGGACTGGTTGCTCCGAGTTGGACTGGTTGCTCCGAGTTGGACTGGTTGCTCCGAGTTGCTCTCTGCCATAGTTGTCTGTTGTCACAGATTCTGTTCATAGCGTTGATCAGTCTGCAGACCAGCCGACCCGTTCTGGTGACCTCAGGGTCTCTTTTTGCGGATGATGTCGTCCTACTGACTTCATCGGGTCGAGATCTACAGTGTTACTGGAGCAGCCGGTGTTGGCAGAGAGCCTTCTCCGGTCCGGTCTGGACTGGTCTGGTCTGGTCTGGAATGGTCCAGTCCGGTCCGGTCTGGTCTGGTCTGGAATGGTCCGGTCTGGACCGGTCTGGTCCGGTCTGGACTGGTCTGGACTGGTCTGGTCTGGTCTGGTCTGGTCTGGTCTGGTCTGGTCTGGAATGGTCCGGTCTGGACTGGTCCGGTCCGGTCCAGTCTGGTCTGGTCTGGAATGGTCCGGTCTGGACCGGTCCGGTCCGGTCCAGTCCGGTCCCTGCTGTATGTTCGGTTGGATGAAGGTTGGACTCCTGGTCTCTGCCCCCTCACCCAGGCCTGGTTTCAGCTGCTGGTCGGACCGTTGAGGGTCCCGTTGATCCGTTTTGCTCCCATCAGCCTTCGGGTTGATTCGCTCGTCATCGTCAGAAGTCTTCGTCTCTGAGAGTTGATGTTAGAAACTAAAACCAGGAGAAATACTTCATGGTTTTACTGCAGAGTTCTGACTAAATGTCCCGCTCTGCCAGATATCTTCATTTCTCTTGCTGATGAGTTTCATGAGGTGAAAACATTAAACTTTAACAGAGACAACAGAACCCGGTCCTGTTGGAACCGTCACTTTGACCATAAATAATTCAGTTGTGACTTTAGTGAACTGAACAGTGAACCAGTTCTTTCTAAGAGTGAATCGTAAGTCTGAGGCGTTCAGGGTGTGAGTCGGTGAGTTCAGGAAGTGCTCTCCTCTCCAGACTCCCTGGATCGGTTTGTACGATGACGTCCGACTCCGACTTCTACCAACAAGACGAGGAGAAGTTCAGGAACTGGGCGTCCGGAGAACCAAACAATAACTATGGAAGAGAGAACAGCGCTGAGGTGTGTGGAGACGGACGCTGGAGTGACGGATTCTGTTATCGAACTCGAAGTTCCATCTGCTTTGAAGTCAAAGGTCAGCATTTTATTTGCTATAAAATGACTGGACGTTGCAATTTTCCACATTAAATTTGATAGTTTAATGTTGAAGCTCATTTTTGTGATTTTTAAAGTTTTATTTGTGTTTTAGGGACAAACATGACCTGGATGGAGGCTCGGCGGTACTGCAGGGGGCGCCACACCGACCTGGCTGGCGTCAGGAACCTGGCAGAGAACCGGCAGCTGCAGGTCCTGGTGCCGACCGGGCAACGGGTCTGGATCGGCCCGTGCAGAGAGTCCTGGAAGTGGTCGGATGGAAGCGGCTCGGCTTTTAGCTTCTGAATGTCTGGAGAACCCAATAATACCAGGCAGAACTGAACCGCGGCGAACATGAAAGATTCTGGAAGATGGCAAAACTTTTACTGCACACAAAAGAAATCATCAGTTTGCTCTGCAGGTACGAAACGGTTCTGTTGGGTTTGATTCTGTTGGGTTCTGTTTGGGTTCCTTTGGGGTTGTTTTGGTTCTGTTTCATTTGTTTTGGTTCTGTTATTTTTGTTTTGGTTTGTTTTGGTTCTGTTGGGTTCTGTTTGGTTCTGTTGGGTTTGTTTTGGTTGTGCCAGAAAAAACAGCCCTCTCCGCTGTGCATCATGCTGGTGTTTGTGCCGTTTAGTTTCTCCGGTTGTGTCTTTGCTCTGATCCAGATTTATAACCTGCAGCCATGTTGTTTTCAGAGGATTTCT
>NW_006800410.1:18872-22240 GCF_000485575.1 Poecilia formosa
AGTACCTGAAATGACCACACGGGGGCGGTGTGGTGAAAGCCGATGAAGCAGAAGCTGAGGGAGCAGGAAGTGAGCGGAGACATCAGACTGAGCTGGAGGAAGCAGAAAGATGGAAAAATCTTCCAGAGACACGAAGAGAAAATCAGGAGGAAGAAGAACGATGAGCTTTAGACGATCTGCTCCTGCAGATGAAACGTGGCTTCAGAAGTCTGTCTCATAAAGCAGGAGGAGTTTATGCACCACAGGAAGCAGCTATTTAAAGATTAAGATGTTGGTTTGTGAATGTTATTAATCTGTATAAATGTAGCAGAACCGACATGAGATTCTGTTCAATAAAATCAGGTCTGATGGAAACCAGTCTGAGTTTCATCTGCTTCTGAATCATTTTATTATGACACAAACTGACTGTAACCTGGCAGCTATTTAGCCTCGATTTACAATTAAGAAACATAATATTTAGTTTGGAACTCTCAGCTATAAATATTTGATAAATTATGATTTAAAAGTGATTTTTTTTCTCTCTCTCACTAAAATGTTGGTGAGAGAATAAACTAAAATGTTACTGTTAATTGCTATAAAAATTAAAATTGTGAAATGAGACGCTGGTAAAGTTTAGTTATCAGAAATCTTGATTTGTACACGTAGAAAAATGTTTTGAATCTTAAATGATTTCCTGAAGAGAAAAGAAAAAATGAGCCGACCGGTTTTAGATTGTTTATCTAAATGTTTTGTGACGTTTTGTTTTGTCTGAACTGTTAGAACCGTTCTTTGATCAAAGTGAAGACAGTTCTCTGCTTCAGGTAGGATATTTACTGCTCATAATCCCTGAGCAGAACCCCGCTTTGAACATAAACTCTCCATTTATGGCTTTTTGCCCTTCACAATATGGCGGCTTGTTGACGTGTGGAAGCGTTTCAACACGCGTCAGCGCACAAAGATGACGTATGCGAAGGCGCCACTTCCTGTTTCCTGACAGCACCAGTTGTCCTGATCTTCTGGTCGTTGTTGGACTTTCTGTCTCCGTGTCCACCTGTCTGTCCACCTGTCCGTCCGGGTCCATGCGCGCTCCCGTCTGCGCGGCGCTGCTGCTGCTGCTGTGCGCGCTGAGCGACGCGGCGGCTCGTCAGTTCTCAGAGGAGCAGATGGCGGCTGTCAGGTGAGCAGGACAGGTGTTGGTCCAGGACCAGAGCAGATTTCCGTCTCCCCTGGTTCTGGTTCTGGTATCGGATGGCAGCTGCATGGAGCAGCTGCTGCAGTGTCAGAGTCGGAGGTTTGAATCCCAGCTCCTTTCTGCTGGTGTGGTTTTCTCTGAGTCCTCCAGCTTCCTCTCCCAGTATGAAACCATCAGGCTAGCTTAAAAAGATCAAGCTAGGCTAAAAACATCATTATCTTAACAATAATGTATAAAATGTATATTGTATAATAATGTATAGTAAAAACATGTATAACATAAATAATTGTGTATAAAAATGTTTAATTGGTAATAAAAATATTTTTATCAAATATCTCTTGTAAATATTGTTTGTATTTGTCCGTTAGCGTGTGATGTGTAGAAGTTTCAGTGTTTGTAATTTCATCCTGTTTGATGTGTCCAGCTTCTAGCAGCTGTAGATCTACACCATGCAGCTTCTAGCAACTGTAGATCTACACCCTGCAGCTTCTAGCAACTGTAGATCTACACCCTGCAGCTTCTAGCAGCTGTAGATCTACACCATGCAGCTTCTAGCAACTGTAGATCTACACCCTGCAGCTTCTGTCGGGTTTAGATCTACACCCTCCGGTTCTGATCCGTGTTGACTGTAACCTGCAGGCAGCGCATCAAGTCCATGTTCTACCACGCCTACAACAGCTACCTGAACAACGCCTTCCCCTACGATGAGCTCCGCCCACTCACCTGCGACGGACATGACACCTGGGGCAGGTGAGGCCACGCCCACAACGCCTGGGTTTCCCTGTAAAGAATCAGATTTATTTTATTGTAAAATCTACTCCTGATTTGCTGAATAATTAGATTGTTATAGACTTAAAGGTTCAGTACGCAACTTTTATAAAAATGTTTTTTACATTTTTTTCTCCATGTTGGGACATTTTGTTGTGAAATAGATAATCTGTGAAAAGATGGATCTCCTCCCTGAGCTGCTGGTGAAGAAACGCACTTCCCGACCAAAACAACCAATCAGAGCCAGGAGTCTTGGCACTGTCAGTCACCCTCATGTACTCGCTGCTAAATGGCACAGAAACGACCGTTACAGGAAAACTGTATCTGCTGTATTCTGTGGCTATGCTAACTAGCTTTAGCATTCACAACAGGCTGTGCAAGTTGCAACGTAGCAAACATTGATTGACAGCGCTAAGACCCGCCTCCTGGCTCTGATTGGCTGATTGTAACATCGGGGCAGAGGAGATCGATCTTTTTCACAGATTGTCTCAGTTTGGTGTCAGTTTCAACAAATGTTAAAAATATTTTTATAGAACTTACTGCAGCTTTAATGTGTATGAGTTATTACATAATTATCTGTTTTATTTGTTTTTATTTGTTAAACAGCAGAAAATAAACTAAATTATTTAAAATTGTGTTTCTATGTTCAGTTTCTCTCTGACTCTGATCGACGCCCTGGACACACTGCTGGTGAGAACCCAAACCTGTTCTGGTCCGGTCCAGTCTGGTCTGATCTGATCTGATCTGATCTGATACGGTCCGGTCCGGTCCGGTCCGGTCCGAAACTGAAATGCTTCCCTCCTCCTGCAGGTTCTGGGGAACCGAACGGAGTTCCAGCGCGTGGCGTCGCTCCTCCAGGACACCGTAGACTTCGACATCGACGTCAACGCGTCCGTGTTCGAAACCAACATCAGAGGTGAGGCCCGCGGCCCGGTTCCGGTTCTGATAGGCGGATCCAGCGCTGACCTGCTGTGTTTTGGTAGTGGTGGGCGGCCTGTTGTCGGCCCACATGCTGGCGGGTCGGGCCGGAATGGAGCTGGAGCCCGGATGGCCCTGTTCCGGTCCGCTGCTCCGGATGGCTGAGGACGCAGCCCGCAAGCTGCTGCCAGGTACCAGACCGGTCCAAACGGGCTTCTGATAGAACCTCACTTTGGTAAAAGAGTTTCAGAAACCTTTAAAAATGAATTTAGATAATTTAAAGTAAAGTAAGGTAAACATATCCCACAATGCATTGTGCCACTGGTCAATTAAACCACATTTTTTGTCCCAAATGTTCATTTTAAGATCTTTGACAGACTGAACAGGAAGGGAACCAGAGCGGGTCGGACCGAACCATCAGTCATAATGTTTAGTCAGAAAAAGCTAGGCTTCGTCATCAGGTCTGGCCCATAGACATAATATAAGACATTTTTTATTTTTATTTTTATTT
>NW_006800410.1:24109-31303 GCF_000485575.1 Poecilia formosa
TGCGCCGGAGCGGCCCATGAGGCGTCTACTCTTATGTTTATGGGTTTCCTCATGTGGTGGGAGAGGTGCCGCTGACCTTTGACCTGACTGTCCACAGCCTTCGATACGCCTACCGGGATGCCGTACGGCACCGTGAACCTGCTGCGAGGTGTCAGTCCCAGCGAGACGCCGGTCACCTGCACCGCCGGCGTGGGAACCTTCATCCTGGAGTTCGCCGCGCTGAGCCGCCTCACCGGAGACCCGACGTTCGAGAGCGCGGCGCGGCGCGCTCTGACCGCCCTGTGGAGCACCAGATCTGACATCGGACTGGTAACCAAACGCAACCAAATCCAAACCAAGAATCAGGAACAGTTTGGACAGACCTGTTTCTGCCCATCCAGGTGGGGAACCACATCGACATCGTGACCAGGAAGTGGGTGGCCCAAGACGCCGGCATCGGCGCCGGCGTCGACTCGTACTTTGAGTATCTGGTGAAAGGAGCCATCATGCTGCAGGACCAGGAGCTTCTCAACATGTTCCGAGGTGAAGCTCCGACAGAAACCAGAACGCTTTTGCTAGTCCACAAGCAGTGGAACTCATTTTTTTGTTTAGCGCTTCAGCTAATGGTTAGCGCTGCTAGCTGCTTAGTTAGGACAGATAGCTTTAGAGTTGGCGCAGCTAGCTTTTTAGTTAGCACAGTTATTTTTTGGTTAGCACAGTTAGCTTTAGCGTTAGTGCTGCCCACCACAGTAGACCCTCACAGTGTCGTGGTGTTTCCTCAGCATACGATCAGGCCATCCAGAACTACACGCGTTTCGATGACTGGTACCTGTGGGTCCAGATGCACAAAGGAAGCGTCACCATGCCGGTGTTCCAGAGCCTGGAGGCCTTCTGGCCCGGCCTGCAGGTACAGCACACCTGGACCGTCAGGTCGGGCGGCGAACCGAGCATTCATCCAGTCGTCTGTGTTTCAGTCTCTGCTGGGGAACCTGGACAGCGCCGCCAGAACCTTCCAGAACTATTACTCTGTGTGGAGGCAGTTTGGAGGCCTGCCGGAGTTCTACAGCATCACGCAGGGATACACAGTGGACAAGAGAGAGGGGTACCCACTGAGACCAGGTGAGACCCACTGAGACCAGGCGAGACCCACTGAGACCAGGCGAGACCCACTGAGACCAGGCGAGACCCTCTGAGACCAGGCGAGACCCACTGAGACCAGGCGAGACCCACTGAGACCAGGTGAGACCCACTGAGACCAGGTGAGACCCACTGAGACCAGGTGAGACCCACTGAGACCAGGCGAGACCCACTGAGACCATGTGAGACCCTCTCAGATCAGGCGAGACCCTCTGAGAGTGTTAGCATTAGCCAACAGCTCAGTATGGGAGCCGAGAGCAGAGGGGCGACTGCAGCCAACAGTAAAACAAAATGAAATATGACTTTATTTCTTACCATCTTCAATGTAGAGCCTTTAAATCACAAAATAAAATCTGAATATTGTTCTAGAAAACTCTGGTTCTGATCTTTAAGTTTAAGTTATGATACTTCCCAAATATTCAATTTCTACATATTTAAAGGTTTTAAAATGGAAAAAAAACAATCAAATTTTAAAGCAACTTAAGTTACAATTTAAATAACACATGACTTGTATTGAGAGCCACTGCAATAAATCAATATTATGAGGAATTTTAGTCAGTGAAGTTACTTATTAAAACTTGTTTTTATTTAGAGCCTTAAGTTTTTTTAAAGGTGTAGCAGAGACTAGATGAATCAAACTCATATCTGAGCAACATTTAAATCTTAGTTTGACTTCTTGGGTCTGAACAGGTTGTTTACTGAGAAAAACACTTTGGTTATTTGTTGGTAGTTCCTAGACATTTTTGATGGTTCAGCTTGAAAACACAAAAATTTAAACCACATTTTACTGTAACTTTGCCCCCCCCCCCCAAATTGCTCTTAAAAATGTCCCTGTTTCTGGTCCTCCCCAATAATGAACCTTCTTCTGATCCGATTCTGGATTTCTCCTCCGCCAACCATCAGAAAGCTGGACGTCTTTCACTCGTTGTCATTTTCAGGAACTTTAATAAAGAAAATGTTTCCATTCCAGAGCTGATGGAGAGCGCCATGTACCTGTTCAGAGCCACAGGTGATCACACCTACCTGCAGTTCGGCCTGGACGCCGTGGAGTCCATCGAACGCATCGCCAAGACGCCGTGCGGCTATGCCAGCGTGAGTCACCTGACCTGTGAGTCAGCAGGTCACCTGACCTGTGAGTGAGGTGATGAAGGCTCAGTCTGCTCCTCGTCCTCTGCAGGTCAAAGATCTCCGGGATCACCAGCTGGATAACAGGATGGAGTCGTTCTTCCTGGCTGAAACCATCAAATACCTGTACCTGCTCTTTGACCCCTCCCACTTCCTGCATGGCGGGGGGATGGAGGGAGACGGGTCGTGGGAGGGAGGCGGAGCCAGCGGCCAGTGTGTTCTGGGGGCGGGGGGATTCATCTTCAACACCGAGGCTCATCCTCTGGACCCAGCGGCGCTGCACTGCTGCAGCCGCCATGCGCAGGAGCGCTGCGAGCTGCAGCACCTGCTGCTGGGGCTGACGGTGCCCACCGGCCAATCAGAGCGGCCCGCCGGCCAATCAGAGCGGCCCGCCGGCCAATCAGAGCAGCCCGCCGGCCAATCAGAGCAGCCCGCCGGCCAATCAGAGCAGCCCGCTGGTCAGACTGAGGACCCTCCCCCCATCCAATCAGAAAGCATCGCTCTGAAGCCTGGAGAGAAGAAGGCCCCGCCCCCTCTCTCCTGCCCCGTTCAGCCATTCGGCGCTCGGCTCGCCATCCTGGGCCAAGTCTTCTCTGATGACACCTGAGGCTCTGATTGGCTGTAGGTCCTAGACTCTGAGGCGCCTCCGGACTGATGGACGTCAGTTTAAAGTTTATTTTTATTTATTAAAAATGTTTCTGAGTTTTCAGACTCTTTTCTTTCCTGGAGGCGACGATTCGGTTTGTAGGAAATCAGAACCAGGATCCAAACCAACAACCTGCATCTCTGGTTTAGTTTCAGTGATTTGACTGAAAAATAACAAACATTTAAATTAAATGCAAAACATTTCCTGCACTTTGTGTCAATATAAAACCACACCTGAGTTTATTCAGCCTTCAGGCTGCAGGGGGCGCAGCGGATCCACTGGTGAGTTTGGAGCTGCAGTATCGTGAAATGGCCACCAGAGGGAGACATCTGAGCTGGGTTTGAGTTTCTGATCAGTTTTCTTTAAATATTTAGAGTAACAAACACTGAGGGGATTTCCTGAGGAGACAACGGGTCGTTAGATAGAAACTTTAAACCCAGAGAAGATTCTGGTTCTGGTTCTGTTCAGCAGAAACAACATCCAGGATTAAAGTCAGAGACAGAGGTCGTAGTTCAGGTCTCTGGTTCTATTCCAGTGTGTCTCAGTGAAACTTGGCGCCGTTCTGCTGCTCTGCTCAACATTTGGTAAACATTAAACTGAGGGAGACTCGACCCGACCCAGAACCAGAACCTCCATGTATCTGATCTCTTTTCCCCTGAAGAGCAGCAGAACCAGATGAAACCCGGCTCAGCTGCTCAGTCAGCTGCTCTGCTTCAGTGAAACTCCTTCAGGTGAACTACACCTGAACCAGCTGATGGGTTCTGACCCAAACAGTTCTGATGCTCGTTAGGCAAAGATTTTTCAGCTCCTTTTAAAGATGAAATGTGTTTGTTGTTACCCTGGAGGGCCCGCTGGTACCAGAACCAGGACTCCTTTAGTCCTTGTTGTGTTTGATTGGAGTTTGCGGATCTTAATGAGCTTCAGGTCACGACGGCGCATCGGGTCAGGACGCTGAGCGGACCGGACCATTACAGGTTTCACTCTCTCAATCAGGTCAGGATGTGGCCTAAACAAACATATTTACTAATTTCTGCACAAAATATTCTTAGATAATCAGATTTAATTATGCTCAGTTCTGCCTGTTGGGACATTTTAGGGCCTTTGTCTCTTTAAATCCAGACAAACCGCTGCTGGCCACACTCCCAACTCAACATTTACACTTTTACATGAAAATGGCTCCAAACAGATGGTAAATTATGCACCTGTACATCTTAGAAGAGCAGAAGTGAAGCCTCCTGCACAACCAACCAGAACGCAGCAACTGGTTTGTTTGGTGAGTCGACAACAAAACTCTTGTCTTTTCCAGCAGCCATTGTAGAGCAGGAACCAGCTGACCACACACTGGAGCTCAGCTTAGGTTGCCAGGTAACAGGCTGTGGTTGCTAGGTAACAGGCGGTGCTGGCTGATTGACGTTTCATTCTATAGGTTTCTGAAACGTCTCATTTTCATGACACCAAAAAACAACCTGGTGGTTTTTTAGAAACATGGAAACACGAATGGAGGAACGAAAATGTTCAAAAAGTAAATTCTGCATAATAGTTGTGACCTGTAAAGGTTAAAGGTCATGACAGGATGATCAGGAAAAGATTTGCTGTTTGGACGGATTGAAGGAGAAAAACCTCAACAGGATCAACATTCACGGTGGTGGCAGGTGATGATCTGGGCTTCAGACCTGCTGGGTGACGCCGCCGCAGTTTTGCTGCTTTACCTGCAGCTGTGCTCTGGAAACACCTGGAGCTTCCTGATGGGTGGGAGGAGCCTCTGTGGCCGCCGCTGCCTGCCTGACTGTAGATCAGAGACTCTTCTCTGACCAGTTAAAACACAAACCAGTTCCAAACTCTCTGGTTACTGGGCGGGGTCTGGCTGCCTGACGTCTCTAAGGAGGGTCCACTTCCTGTACCTATGACATCATCAGGCAGCATGTGCAGACAGGTCCATGATGATGATGAAGATGAAGATGGTTGGCTCAGTCATTACATAATGTTGCATGAGAGAGATGACAGACACACACTCAACACACACACCCAAACACCCAACACACACATATTTGCATGGCTATCTTTGTGGGGACTTTCCATTGACTTTCATTCATTTCTACAGCCTAACCTTTCTCCCTATCCTATCCATCACATGCCTAATCCAAACCGTAACCAAAACTCAGTTCACACCTTAGTCCTAAATCTGACCCCTGACACAAAAACAGCGTTTCCCTTGTGGGGCCCAGGCTCCGGTCCCACAAGGAGCAGTGGGTCCCCACAGCGTAGCGTCAGGAAAATGGTCCCCACAAGGTATTACAAACAAACGCGCACACACATACACCCATTACGTCTTTCTCTCCTTGCGGGGACTTCCGTTCATTTCCAGACAGTTATGTTCTGGTTCTTATGGGTCCCGGTTCTGGCCCGTTTGGACAGGTTGGGCCTCACAGAGGGAGAAACAGGCGGCCATCTGTTAGCCATTAGCCGCCAGTCGGTGACGGCAGAACGCTTTGGGCCGGGCCGGGTCACATTCTGTTCACATGATGTTTGGATCAATCCGCTCCTCTCCGGCTCTAGTTCTGGCTCTGGGACCCACAAACTGCAGAACCAGAACCTCAGATGGACCCGCGGCATCAACAAACGTTTTCTGCTCCGGTTCATAAATCCTGCAGGAAAATAAAAAAATACAGAAAAATAAAATAAAACCGTTTGTGATGTCCAGACACTGGAGGACCGGATCTGGTTCTGGTTCTGGTTCTGGTCCTGGTCCCGGTTCTGGTTCTGGTCCTGGTCCCGGTTCTGGTCCTGGTCCCGGTTCTGGTTCTGTCTGAAGGCAGTCGGGTCATTTTGGATCTGGAACAGAACCTCTCTCTGTTTCTTTGTGATATTTACTGAAGATAAAAAACATTTTTGAGTTTCTGCCTGAAGATGTACATTCTGAAAAAGCTTTTATTTTGATAGTCCACTTCCACTTGCTGCTTTGAATATGACCAAAATATTTACTAAGAACCTAAAAATGTCTTTTACAAGCTAAATATTTTGAAAATAAATATTTACTTTTGAACTAAATGTTTATGAATATGAATTTAGTTGGGAGTAAAGATATTTATGAATAATAATACAATTGAAATACGACTGAAAAATGACATAATAATTCTGTTTTTCTTTTCCACCACGGTGCCATCCATCTGGGCGCTATTGACGTGTTGCAGCAACGTGTTGCAGCAACGTGTTGCAGCAACAATCTGCCATTTGGAGCCATTCTAACGTTTCTTCTCCGTTTCTTTTGGCTCATTTTTCACATTAGACGTGATTTTTTTTCCCTCATATGTAACTTTGTTTGTCGGCCTGGAAACCGTTGAAGAGCAGAGACACGGCGTCATCCAGAGGGAGCCACGCCCTGCAGAGACTCACTGAGCTGGGGGACCAAGGGCCCGGTGGCATGGGGCCCCTGGTCACATGGGGCCTCTGCATGTGACCCGCCCTGCTACTGCTGCTGTTGGTGAGTTTTGGTCTGAAAATGAGCCGGACTGATGTGATGGAAACAGACGGCTCCGGTCCGGTCCGGTCCGGTCCGGTCCGTGTCTCACGCCCAGCTGTACAAACTCTTCTCGCGTTTCGCCGCTCGGCTCGTTGCTCTGACAGAAACTGGATCTTCTGGATTTACAGCAAAACACCGTCTGGGCGCTGACCTCTGACCTCCGGAGCCGCAGAGCGGGAAGCGGGCCGTGTTGCAGTCTGATAACAGCTGGGGTCAAAGGTCAGCAGCAGCTGAGAGAGAGAGGTCTTACCGAATCTCAGCTGTTTCTCTGTTTGCCGATCTTTGACCTGCTGAGACGATCCTGATTCTAGTTACCATGGAAACGTAGCAGCACACAAATGGACAGTTTGTCCTCATGTTGCAAACCAAAGACTGAAACCTGGAGAGCAAAAGACAAAGGAATAAAACCATCAATAATCAATAACCCAAAATCAGTCAGATTTAAAACCCAGAGACACAAACAGAAACGGATCATGATTCAGATAAAACGGAAGCCAGTTTGACTCATGAAATTATTAATTCACATGTAGAAGCAGCTTTTGTTTCCTGGTAGGGGAACAGAACCGGGTTCCCACCGAGAGGTTTAGTAAACTAAAGGTTAATAACCTAAAGGTTTTATAAACTAAAGGTTATATAAACTAAAGGTTTAGTAAACTAAAGGTTAATAAACTAAAGGTTTTATAAACTAAAGGTTAATAACCTAAAGGTTTAGTAAACTAAAGGTTAATAAACTAAAGGTTTTATAAACTAAAGGTTAATAAACTAAAGGTTTAGTAAACTAAAGGTT
>NW_006800410.1:38578-42527 GCF_000485575.1 Poecilia formosa
CTAAAGGTTTTATAAACTGGGTTCTCACTGAAACGTTGCTGAGATCAAATTTGCGACTCGGTGATTCAGAGCCTGAAATGCTTCCAGGCTGCAGGGTGGAGTCCGATTCTTCTGTCCGCTCGGTTCCAGATGGAGGGTGGAGAAACCAGAACCGGGTCCAGTTCTGATGGGAACCAGCCGGATTCTTTACTGTTTAGCTTCCCAACTAAATATTTAGGTGCAATCTATTTAGTTAATATGAAAATTAGCTTGCTAATGATCAGACTATCAAAATAAAAGCTGACTGTGCAGATTTCCTGGTGCTGCTGGGACTGAATCTGTTTTTTTATCGGTTCTTTTCCTCTAAATGTCCAACAAGTTGGACCGTTTGGACAGAAATAATCCAAATGAAACCGGAATGTGTCGAACAGCCTGGCGGTGAAAACACGGAGCAGAAAACGGATCAGAACCAGGTTTGATTCTTCCAGAAAGTTTCTCTCATCCTGCTGGAATCTGTAAACGCCTGGAAGAAAACGAGGAGCAATAAAACTTCATGGAGTTATTAAAAAGACCAAAACGTCTCGCTGCACCTGATTAAATGTTGATGTGGAAAAAACAACGAAATTAAAAACAATTCTCATCCAGAACCTGGAAACGGGAGAAGAAACAAAGTCTGACAGCAGGTTGACATCAGAGAGGGGAGGCTTCAATCAATCGATCGATCGGTCGGTCGATCGATCAATCAATCAATCAATCAATCAATCAATCAGATTTATTTAAAATGCTTTACATAAATAATTCACAAAAATAAAAAGTCATTAAAACATTTTGAGTTTCATCAATCATCATTAAATATAAATATATTGATCAATGTTTCATTGATTATTTATTAAAATCATCCCTAATCAGCTGCTTTCAGTCTGTTTCTGTTTCAGCTGTTTTGCAGTTTTATGGAAGTTTGTTCCAGATCTGTGGAGCATAGAAGCTGAATGCTGCTTCTCCATGTTTGGTTCTGATGCAGAACCAGAACCAGAACCAGCAGCAGATCTTTAATTTGTTCAGTGATTTATAAACCAGCAGGATTTAAAGTTTATTCAGCTGGTAGAAGGCCGACTTTGGAACCAACTTTATGTGGCTCTGAAGGTTCAGGTCAGAGGTCACCCTGATCTCTAGGTTCCAGCTGGAAGAACTTAAGCTGTGCGTTTACTCTAGATCTATAGCTCTAGATCTGAAATTCTAGATCTATAGCTCTAGATCTAAAAGAATAGAATAGAATGCATTTTATTATCATTATATAAGTGTACAACGAAATGAAAAGCCTTTTTTCCAGTGCAGACATGTACATTAAAAAGAAGTATAGCTCTAGATCTATAGCTCTAGATCTATAGCTCTAGATCTCTAACTCTAGATCTACAGCTGTAGATGATTCCTCCAAAGATAACTTCAGTTTCTGTTCAGAAAGTTTTGGCACCCCATGAATCTGTTCAGTGATTGGACAGTTTAAAGGTCACAAGGTGACATCATCATGTAGAGGTGTGTATCATCTGCGTCGTCATGGTAACTGATGTTATTTCCTGATATAACCTGAGCCAGTGAGAACGTATTGATTGATTGATTGATTGATTGATTGATTGATTGATTGATTGATTGGTTGGTTGGTTGGGCTGCAGATCTGAAGGTTTGATTTGCTCCAGTGACTGTGAAGCTCAACTTTCCTTTTGTCTGTTGAGAAGCGGTTCTGTTAAACAGAGCAGGTTTGGTTCTGGTAAGTTCTGGGTCAGGAAAGTAAAACCTGGATCCTCATGGATCTGATGCGGTCCGTTTCCAGTGAAACCAGGCTGGTTCGGGTTGAATATCCAGATCTTCTGCTCCGTGTTTGGACTTAAACACAGTTTGGAAACAGCCAACAGATTCCGGACCTTCCCAGCTGAAGCTTTGATTCTCTGCCAGAACCAAAACGATCCATCATGTTCCGCTTGGGAAGAGATTACCAGCACATGTGGAACATTTCAGGGATTTGGATCTGGACCAGCAGATGGAAGGAGATACCGGCCCAGGTGTTCTACCCGACCCAACGGCTCTGGTTCCACTCACAGCCAACTGGTAAGAAACCAGTTTACAGTACGCAGCTAGCATCTGGGCTGGATGTCGGCGATGGAATTGATTACTGTTCCCACCAGTCTGAACCAGAAGTGATCGACGCCACCGATCCGCCATCTTGGTAGGAAAACGCATCACAAAGCACAACAGACCCTCAGCTTCCAGAACAACAGACAGAAAATATAGAAACACTCTGGATGTGAAAGAGACGGGAACAAAATGGCTGCTGTCACATGAGGCGGCGAATGGAAACATGTCAGACGATGTGGACAAGCCGCCACTGATCTGCTACTGCAGCTCAATGCTAGTGAACAGGAAGAGTTTATCCAACATGGCCGCTTATGATCAAAATTTAAAGGGATTTATAAAATATGTACGAACTCTTCATGCGAACAACGAGGTTCTGCTGACTACCAGAGGGAGAACAAGTAGAAACACAGAGGCTACATGTCCTCTTAGCTAGCAGAAAAAAGCTACATTAGCTAAGCCAACCCTGCTAGTTCGGCAGAAAGTACTACAGTAAATATTGCTGATATTTATCTTGGTATTACACAGAGGCAGGGAGTAACTGGTTCCAAGCTTGTGGCTTGTTTACAGTTGTCATAGCAACTCCATAACAACTGCCTATCAAAATGGCCGTCAGTTCCAAAGTTCCTGGAATTGTGGTGTCACATGAGATCCATAAAGTGGAGCATGACAATGTAATAAGGTGATCGAGGAGAATTATTGATTACAGATATTTGACAGAAATTAAAACAAAAACCAAAAATCTTTAAAACTCAGAATAAACAGAAAACAGAATAATAATATAAATGTTCTACTTTCTGTTGTGTTTTTTCTGATCATTATCTAACTACAGCGATAACACTTCCACTTGCTTCCACTAATCCACTAACTGCTAAGCTAATATTTAGCTTAGCGGTCTTGCTAACTTTGAGTTTAGCGCATTTAGTTTCCGCTAAACAAATTTTTCCAGCTAAATTCTGAAGATTTTCTTCAACGTTTTGTGAACTTTCAGGTGAATAAAGCTCAACATGTTTTAAAGTTTCTGTTTTTGATCGTTGGGAATCTTCAACTCACTAAACGTTTATATTCATGCTCTTATTTTGAAGTGGATGAAGAAAGTTTTATTTCCTCTCACTGATTTTCTGACATTTTCCTTGGTGAAGGAAAAACGAAGAGAGGAAAACAGAAACAGATGGAAAGAAGAAATAAACAACAGGAGCCGTCAAGAACAGCCACAGCCAGAACCTCAGACATCAACAACAAACCCAAAGGTCCAAATGACAGAACCGGGTCGCCTGGAGAACCAGAACACAAAACTTTCTGGAGCCATTTGAAGCTTCAAGATGGAGGAAGTTTGTTTGGACTGAAGCGGTTCTGAACCACTCTGATGTTCTGGTTCTGGTTCTGGAGCTGCAGTTTGTTCAGTCATGTTATACTGAGGGTGAAGAAATCTGATGTGGTCGTTTCTATGCGATGTTTGAAATGTAGGGAAATAAATACAATATTGATAAACATCAGTTATCGGTCACAACAGCAACATTAATATCAGACCAAATTTACACATCGGGTCAGCCCTAATGAAAATAATAATAATAATAATAATAATAGAACCCGACCAGAACCGGATCAGAACTGGACCAGAAACAGACCAGAACCGGATCAGAACCGGACTGAGAGAAGAGAAAATGAATCTAGTCGACGTCAACAAAAACAGAAAACAGACGAAGACGATAAGAGACAACCAGAGCTAATTGGATCAGAGAGAGGGGAGTCAGAGTGGGGACGGGGTACTGGTACTGGGTGTACTGGTTCCAGGCAGAGCAGGAAACGTGAGCCGATCTCTCAGCTTCATTCTGCTGCAGGT